>NC_040030.1:11886275-11960054 GCF_000972845.2 Larimichthys crocea | reverse complement strand
ATCCAGTAATGCCACATTAGCATTCAAAACATAATTTTTTTGTCTGCTTTTTGGTGTGATGGGATTCTATGGGATTTATCAGAGTTTTTAAAATGACTTTCGCGACCGAAACAGTTGCTGACATGCTAAAAAAAACACACAGATAGGAGCGGTCAGTAGCGTAGTGGGTTAAGCAGCCGCCCCATGTGTGGAGGCTATAGTCCTCGTTGGAGCTGGCCCCGGTTCGAATCCCGCAGCGGACAGCTAATTTACTGCATGTCACTCCCCCTTTCTCTGCCCCCTGCTTCCTGTCTATCTTCAGCTGTCCTATTAATAAAGGGCAAAAAAATAATCTTTAAAAAAAAAAAAACGCACAGATAGAAAAGATTCCTAAAGTAAAATGACAAAGCACAATGTAGCTAAGGTTAGCTAACCAAAGCTAATATTAGCCTGCAAAAAGCTTGAGTGTATAAAATGGAGGGCAGGTACTCTTTTTTATTGCGTATTAATTGTGGAAAAAAACAAAAACAAAACAAACGGCACGTGGTAAAACCAAAATAATGAGCTTAAAGGAGCAAAAATGCTCTGTAGGTCTGTGAGGAACTGTAGAGTTAAGTGATAATTCTTTTATTTGAGGGCCTCCTGTCACATTACATAGTCATTTTCTTTTATTTGAGGGCCTCCTGTCACATTACATAGTCATTTGAACCAATGTTTTTTTTTTTAACTTACTTTTTTATTTCACATGAAATGGCAAACATACATACAATTAACATATACATCAGGAACACATAACAGGAGATGGTCTTACACTTTCAGTTCCATATAATCATGTCCTCATATACTCTCGTCCAATATTTCTTGCTCCTCCATAGAAGGAGGAAACAAGAGTAACATGTCGCAATGAGTATATAAATTTACTAACAACTGCACCGCATTAAGAAAAAAGATTAAAAAAGGAAAAAAAAAAAAAAGGAGAGGTGACTAAAGTTCTGACATTGTCTGAATTACTGGCAACCATCTTTGATTACATTTGAACCAATGTTAATATAAAAAAAAATTGATTTTTAAACTAACTCCGAGAGAACTTGAACCATAAAATGTGTCGTGTAGCTAACTAGAGAATGTGTTCTCTGACTTTGCAGGGATATCTCAAAACTTGAATGTTTTCAGTATATTATATTCACAGCAAAAGAACAGACCCAGAATGCAATCTACATTATGGATAACTGCTAGTGTCTCTCACTCACTCACTCACTGCCTCCCTTCATAAATATCTTATTCGGTTTAATGGAAAGAGCTGTGTGCATCACAGGTATCCATCTGCAGCGGGGTTAAGTTGTGAGCGAGTGAACAAGCGAACGAGGGAATTGGAGCATGGTGAGAGATCCGACCTGGGAGTCGTAATCATCTCCAGCTGCTGCCCACCATTTCTCTGTGCTTTCCTTTTTTCCCCCTCCACATCCCCTGCTCTCTGTTCTCATCCCCTAACCAATTCTTTTCTTCTCTTTCTACTCAGGTGTTATAATCTTCCACACTGCTGGCAGATCCAGCTCAGGGTACCCAAGGGCTGTGTTTATCCCAGGCTCCATGCTCCCCAGGCAGGCAAGCGGGGGAGAGAAGAATCCCCTCCACCAAAACCCTCGCTGCAGGTTCACCGGTTCTCATGGCTTCACTGGATGCCACCCTGCAGCGCACAGTTGGTGCTGACCTACAGAAAAGAAAACATCACCAAGGGTGAGAGATAGGTTAATTACATAGGCTTGTGAATCCATAAAAACAGTTTGTGGAGTTTATATAAAGCAAAAGTCATAAGACTTTTGAGTGCATATTACAACACCAGTGGCAGGCTTGAGAAAGAGAGTGAATAGTGTTTAAATGCCTAACCGCAATCCATCTTTCTTTCAATTTTGTTTTCCCAGATATTATAAAGAGAACAAGTTGTTAGGATGGATTATTTCACTCTTTCTCCTCAGTCTCATCCCTGCAGTTACATAAGGCGTCATAACAAACACCACACTTCCCCCTCTTTGTGGCTAGAGGGTTGCCAGGCAACTCCAAGAACGTCTGCCTGGCTGCGTCCGTGCAACCTTTTGTGGCATTCACACACAGACAGACAGGCATACACACATACGACCAAATCCTTTTAATCACCTGTTGGGAACCGCTGTAGGTGTCTTGCCTCGGAGGTAGATGAGGTTCTGTTATATGTGTTTATCTAAGCTAATGACGCTGACGAAAGGAGAAGTCTGAACAGAGAACAGAAACTTTACTGGACACCAGATGACAGCGTGGACTTTCCAAACTAACTTCCTGGACATATTCGGCCAAAGGAACTTGGACTCACATTGAGGCTGTGTCTGAGTTTGTGTCTTCTTTAAAGTCTCGTCTCTTTGGTGACCGTTCTAACAGACTAAAGTTAACTGATCTGACTGTCTGATTCAGTTACTGCAAAGCTGGACAGTTTGTGATTAATAGACGGTTGATACTAGACAGGAAAAAACACCAAACAGACTGAGCTACACATGGTACAACATCATCTTGTTGACTGTGCAAGAATTATCTGGAAGTTTTGAGTCTTCATCCAGTGTGCGGTCACTGTTAGTCAGAAAGACGTGACTTTAACAAATATAGATTTTCTTTCCTAATAAATGTATTTAAAAAAAAGTTGTGAATCTGAATCATCAGCATCAAGAAGCATTCGGACTAACTTCCATTCACAGTTACGGAGTTAAGGAGATTCAACGCGACTTACGCATGAACTAATTTGCACACATAAAATTGGAGGACTTACAAGAGACAGATTTCTTGATCCTACATTTCCCATACAACTACTCAATGGTCTCTTTCATTACAGCCTTTATGCCTTGTAAACACCAAAGTCTTTCAAAGTCTGTGTCCCCAGTTAATACCAGTGAAAGTCTGAAACCCTGGTTATTTATTGCTGCTTTAAAGTTACATTTACTTCCATATATATCATTGAACTAAATAGTAAATAATAAATAATTGCCAAAAACACAAATCAAATGAAGTAAAAGTGATCATGCTGATATAATTCTGCACAAATACAGTGCTTTATACATATTTTGGCCTTTGCAGATTCCCCTATGTTAGCTCATATTGGCTTTGCGTCATACAATTCTGTGTGACGCTTCCAGTATAACTGGCATGAATGACCCCAGTGTGTCTGTCTCCCAAATATCTCAATACTGCTCCACTGTGATTTACACTCTGATGACTTTGCTATAGGCACGGGTTGAAGGGCTCTGTGATTAAACAGTCCATTCACTGTCCCTCTCTCAAAATGAATGATTATGGCCTTGAAAATGAATTCACACTAGACATCCTCTGTACGGAGGGCGCAGGTGCGTTAACACTGTGTTGTATGGTAAACAGAGGCGGCCCTCATAGCCCTGAACGGATGCCAAATCACACAACAAACCTTGTGTCGGGTCAGAGAGATTTACACAGGCCGGCCCGAGCTTATGTCATGTTAAATGTTAGCTTGAGGCAGACTGTAAATGTTTAATGTAAAGTACACCTTGTAACAAATAACATTTTACATGAAGCACGGAGTAAAGCTTAAAAGTAGAGAAGGACACCCACTGACAAAAGCTCGAACTTCTAATCTTATGTTTCTTTTCATCTTTCTAGATTTTTATTTTTTTTTACAAAAAAACAGAAGGAGGTTTGATATTTCCAGCTCTGAGAGTATAAATAACACCACATGGGTCGATAGACACCTAGATATACTCGTCTTTGTGCTCCCCACGGACACATGCCCAGAAGAGAGAAAAGAGAAAGGGGGCTGGGGAGAGCGATGTTTGTGTGTATGCACATGAGAATGAAAAGAAATGATGCACAAGATTCAAAGAGAGATACAGAGGAGGAAATAGAGGGCTAGCCTATAACAATGAGGTGTAGTCATCTGCTGAGGCAAGCCAAAGCGTGAGAGATTCCCCAGCAGATCATCTGCCTGTTTTAATATCCTTTGGGCATAGTGTCCTCATTGATGGGATTCCATTGTCTGCTGTTTTATTGAAGAGGATGTCTTATTTTGTTAATTGTGTATGCACGTTTTCCTGCTTTTTACTTTCTGACAGCCAGAAATGAAGTGAGAACTGGAATGAAGACCTAACATGTACAATAATAACTTAGATATCAACCTTAGGGAAAGAAGACTGTCAGTTGAAATTAGTCTAACAGTTTTCGAGCTCATTGCTTAACTTCAAACGAGTCGGTCAGCCTTCCTCTCCGGGTGGCTGCCTCCTGAATCAACCTTTAGATAGGACGTCTGAACTTATTTCAAGTACTTTCCTGCCATCCTTTTCCACAATCTCTCCCTCAGTGGTGGAAGGGAGAAAATAAGAGGAAATTCCCGTAATAGGAAAGGGGCTTTTCTGAGGAAATGGAATTGAACAAGCTGTCTGGTAGCTCAGCGCTCTATTGATTCAATGCCCAGGGCTCTTGGTCTATCTGTCTGTGGAAACCTGCAAAATGGACCTCAACATCCGAGATGGACTTGACCAAATGAGCACACAAGTAAAAAAAATATATATATATTTGTGGAACGTGCTCTACAACAGTTGAAAATACGCCTGGATGCCTGTGATAGAGTCACACATCTACTGCTTCTTGGTTGTTGGTTTGGTTTTGCTGATGTTTACAGCATATTATATCGTTCCCCAACTGTAGGTGGAAAATGGCGAGCACCAGCAGGTAATGAGGACAGAAGAGTATGTGAAGGTGCCATTTACCCCCCACGCAAAGCCATTAGAGCCACAACCAGCCACTAAATGTGTTTTTAATCTACTTAATCGGATGGCCAGATGACAATGACATTACCTTATCATCTTTGTGAGTGTGTGAGCTCGAGAAAATGTGTGTACTTGTGGGACTTAATGGATTTTTTTCCCCAGGACTCAGATAAGCCAATACTGCGCAAGGTGCAAAAATGCTTTCACTGCAGATTCTTATTCCGATTCTGCGGCAAATTGATGATCGCACCTTTTGAACAAGTTACAAGGTAAAGCTCACTTTGAATTAACATTTAGAGTAAACAGACGCAACTTATTATTGTGGTGCAGCTAGCACAAGCAGTGGCATTTGAAAGATTTATATATATCTTGATGTTTCATTGGATGACTGGCTGACCAGAAAACTAATTTGCAAATGGGCGATTCAAAGAGAGACTATGACACGGTGACTTTCTGCTCTGAGCGTGATTAGGTTTGAAGCTGGGATGAAAAGGCATACAGGTGTTTTTGCTGTGACCTTCCCCCAATTCTTTCTTACTGCTTTGATCTTTGATCAATTAAAATCCTTGTTAGGGATGTTGGTAAGGTTGCGGCACAGAACAAAGGAACCTCTCTCTCCTTTCCTTTCTCCGGAGCCCTCCTAAAAAGGTTAATGGCTTGAGATTGAAGTTGCAAAATATGAGCCAGTAAGACAAATGTGTACACGGGTGGAGAGGTAATTACAATGACAGAAGCGCAGCCTAGCTGTCATGGTAAGCTGTCTGATAAAGTGCTAAACCCCTCACAAACCAAGAAATTGAGGGGAAAGAATATGAGACCCAGCCAGTGACTAACAGACTGTAATTAGGAGCTGGATGCTCTAATTTGCGCACCATGCTTCTATCAACCAACAGTTGTTTTTATTCCTGAATATTTGATAAATAATATGAATTTGAATTATGCGTCCAAGCCAATTGGATTTGCTGCCAAATGAGCACAGCTTGGTATTTCTTTTATACAGGTCACGTCAAGTCAAGATTATTTATAGCGGCATTCGTGCAATAATATAGTAAGGCAGCCATGGCAAGATAAAAATGTCATGATCCCTGAGGGGAAAATTAACTCTTGTAGCAGTGAAAACTAGAATACATCAAAGAAACGTATAAACACACACAATGGACAGTTTTAATAATGTGTTTCTGTGATGTGCAAATGTAGCGCCGAGTAGATTCACATATTCAAATTAAACGCATAGTTTGGGATTACAAACAGAGATAGTTTTAAAATAGTTTCATCTGAGATACTTTTAGCTACCTGCTTTCTTGCACAGAGATACACGAGAAGATTAAAATTGACTAAATGTGGGGCGGTCGGTAGCGTAGTGGGTCAAGCGGCCGCCCCTTGTGTGGAGGCCACAGTCCTCGCTACAGCTGGCCCCGGTTCGAATCCCGCATTGGACGGCCATTCACTGAGTGTCACTGCCCCCTGCTTCCTGTCTATCTTCAGCTGTCCTAACATAAAAGGTCCAAAAAATAATCTTTAAAAAAAAAAAATTGACTAAATGTGCTTCTACCAGCGACCGGCTAGCTTAGGAGGAAACAGCTAGCCTTACTCTGTCCAAAGGTAACAAATTCCACCTAACAGCACATTTAAATATGTTACCACTTTATATCTAATTTAATTATAGTTTATTCTGTACAAAAGAATGTGAAAAGTGACATGAAAGTTATGGTTTTACACAGGGTTATGTGAGGGACTATTTCTTGGCCTGGAGCAATTCCTTGAGTTTGTTTTGAGGTTTTGAGTTTGTTACCTCAGAAAGAGCCAAGCTAGCAGTTTCCCCTTGCTCCCAGTCTTTGTGCTAAGCTAGGCTAACCCAGGTAAGCCCCCTTCATATTGCTACAGATATGAGAATGACCTAAAAAGCTCTCCCCTCATCAGTCAGCATGAAAGCAATTAAAGGCGTTTTCCAAGTCTAAATTATTCTGTGCATGCACTGAATGAATGCATTAATAGCTGCACACCTAAATGTCATTTGCACAAACAAATTATGTAAACACGGACGCTTGGTGAGACCTTGCTTGGTTAGAAATTCTTCCTGCCACTTAGTTATTGTCAGGAACTAGAACAAGTGAGAGCCACTTCGCTTCCAGGTCTATTGAGTCCTGTCTACAATACATGATTAAGGGAAGACTGCTAAATTTCAAACACAACTGTTAGAGGTTTTTGAAAGATTACCTCTGCTAAACTTTTGACATCATGTTTCCATCAACCTATCGGCCCAAGATTATTTACTAACCTCACTGCCTTCCCAGCAGGCTTAAGCCATGCAGCCTCACCACATTGCTCCAGGCCATGTCATTTATGAATTATTTAAAAACAGAAGCATTGCACATGGAATTAATATTCAGACATTTTCTATTATCTGCTGTCAGCTCTCCCTCACTCTCCTCACTTGCTATCTGTTATTTTGGTAATGATCTGTATTCCTGTGGCAT
The DNA here is from genome assembly GCF_000972845.2 of Larimichthys crocea. Taxonomy (NCBI): domain Eukaryota; kingdom Metazoa; phylum Chordata; class Actinopteri; family Sciaenidae; genus Larimichthys; species Larimichthys crocea. The sequence goes on along the minus strand of NC_040030.1, from coordinate 11,952,841 downwards.
TAGGTTGGTCAGAGCTTGTGCCCATTGATGCAACGTGCCAGGCATGCTGAGTGAGGTAGGACTGGGCTGCTCTGTTTTTCCTTACTCCTACACTGGTTTGCTGGCAGGTGATTTCTCTCCCTTTCCACTACAGGCTCGCCTAAACCAGTTCCCACTACCTTCAAAATAACATCTGCTTGTTCCATCACTCAGTATAGATTTTAAAATGCTGCTTTCACAGCCGTCCTAACCGGTTTGGTTAATTTGACATTTGCATTGCACTCTGCAAGCCCATTAAACGTTTAAAAGCAGGACACAGCTCAGCAGTGAGCACAGTTCACTGATTCAATAAATTATGCATCAAAAAACATCTCTTAGAATTTCACTTGCTGTATTGCAGCGAGAGCTCCTTTGAATTTCAAACAGAATGGCTCCCCCTAGTGCCAAACATAGTTGTAAAGTCGAAGGCTGGATAATCATTTCAGCCATTCGAGCCACATGTTAGCTTTTTGGGTCAAAAGCAATAAATCACAACCATGTCACATAACCTGCACTGACTAACTCACAGCACATCCACAGTTTTACACTCTCTGATTCTGCTATGCTGCCCTCACTCAACAGTTAACAGTTAGCAGGAAGTGAAATTGGAGATGTGGGGGGCATTAGATCCCTTAAAAAAACAGGAAATGTATATTTTATAGTACAATTTAGCACAAAATAGTGGAATTCTTGCCATTTAACCTCTTGCTATATCTCATTGTAGCCACTTAGCACACCCCAGCTTCACACATACTGAATTATTCAAGCTCGATGCTGTGGTTCTGTCCATGCACTGTGCCCTAAGGGCTGCATATAGCCTCCTCTTTAAATGTGTACACTGTTACACTTGGCCATCTTGAGAGTGAAATGTGTTTATCCCCTCAAATATCCAAGGCAAGACCATACTTACTCATATAGTATTGCTATATATTGTTTATGTATTTAATTTCAGAGTTGGTTAGTCTACAGCCAAAACACCCCGAATGAGACTTAGTATGTTTTTGTCAGGTAGACCTAAATTTAATGTAATTCTTGTAGAAAAAAAAAACAACTTTAGGCTCCACTGTTTCACGAGACTCTTAAATGTAACTCCAAATCAATCTTTCTGTATTTGAATCCATAATGAAGGATTATGTGGGTGACTATGGAGCTGTCTGTTCCATCCTGCTGCCAATGGCTGCTCCATGCTATAGTGATTAAGAAGACACACGCTTTTTACTCTTTATATGTGAATTTTAATACGCATACATGGTAATGTGTTGTTTGTCTGGAATGTTCATGTTCATCTGATGTTGCTGTCTTAGCAGGTTGCAGAAAAATCTCTCTCTCTTTTTTTGGCAGGACTGTTTGGTAAAGAAAAGCTTACTGAGTCCGCCCACGTCTTGAGAGTTCTTGTTGATCAAGGCACTCGCTTCTCCAAAGAGAAAACGATCGAAACTGACAAGTACATGATTATAAAATAACTGCTTTATTAATTACCTTGATTTTTACAAGGCAAAAACTGCCGATCATGATCAGCACGTAGGTGTTAATGTGTGTTCGAGGAAACAGCTCTGGAAACGTTCCCAAAAGTCGAACGCGAGGTGCATGAAAAATGAAAGTCAGCTTTGAATGCTGCAAGCCTTATATTCTGATGTTTGTCAGGTTTGAGCTGGCAAGAACACTGTTGACAGTTGGGCCGTGGGAATGCCAGCAAGGAGGCTGCATCTGTGAGATTTTCCACTTGTATAAGAAAGAGCGAACTATTTCTGTCCTGTCAAACAAAACGCAGAGCCTCTGAAATAATAAATGTCGTAAAAGATAATTAACTGGAATGATTTAATCCCAGCTCGCTTTCAGCCAAGGTTTGATACATGTTCATTAGGATATCAGGCAGCAGGACAGTTTAGTAGAGAGGATGGTTGTCAGATGCTGTCCTGTATTTGGCCTCTCTGAGACTAAAAATACATGATTTAATCGGCTGCGTGAATTCAAGTTCACTAAATCGGCAAAACAGAGGTTATCCTTTTCATGTTGTAAATCAGGAATCTAGAATTTGGAAAGTATAATAACAGCAGTGTCATAAAACAGCCATCCATCTATTTTCCATAACTGTTTATTCTTAACAGGGTTGCAGAGGATTGGAGTCAATCCCAGCTACCACTGGGTTTAACACAGTGCTGTCACATAGACAAACAATCATTCACACTGGCATTCACACCGACGGGCAATTTAAAGTCACTTATTAACCTGTTAACCTGCGTGTCTTTGGACTGCGGGAGTAAGCTGGAGTACTTGGAGAGAACCAGACACAGGGGAGAACATGCAAACTCCACACAGAAAGTTTCCAGTCGGGCTTCGAACCAGGAACCTTCTTGCTGCCTGTCATCATGAAGCAATGCAGCCTGCATTGAAAGACTCAAATCCAGACCCAGAAAGACGGAAACTCCAACATGACTCCTGGAGCTGCAGATAGATGGATATGTGCCTGACTTTTACCCTCCAGGAAATGTATGTGTCACTAATTGCCCCACATAGTTGAGGAAATGTACCACTTCCCACCTGGATTACTGAATTCAAATCCACCAGTGATTATTATCAACTGCACTTACTAGACTTATTTTCAGTGAAACACTTAAGAGGTTTGACAAAGTTTTAAAATAAACATATTCATCTTCTCCTGTTGGTGTATCATACGAATGGGATATGAGTTTCAGTCCTCTGACCATAAACATTCTTTTTAAACTCTACAACTTTGTTGTTGAGTTCAAAGAATTGATACAATGCATTTATTCCTAGACATGCTGTCTGAGATCTGATGTTAACTGCAATTGCCACTGACTGCAGTAGCTGTGAGAAACTACTAGCTGGAATTGATTCTGTCTGGCAATGTTAGTCTGGGAAAATCCATATACTTTGTACATCTGTAAATAAAGCAACAAGACTAAAGGAGTGCTGAGTTTGTTAAAAAAAAAAACTCTTTTATATCACTTTCTTCTCTGTTTCGCACAAATACATTGATGAAGAAATGTTAATGGCTGCATTTGGAGCCCATATCCATCTCATTTAGGACAATGGTCACAGAGCACTGAAATGTTTTTTACATTGGAGTGCATTATATTGAACACTGTGTCCGTCCCTTGTTTACTGACGCACATTATTTGTGTAACTGCCTAGGTAGGGATTTAGTTGTTGCTTCCTGCATGTGGTGAAGTCTCAAGGACAACACTTGTCAAAAACAAACTTGGCAGACAGCTGCCACAAGTCCACCCCAGCAAAGACTAAAAGACATTTCAAACTTTGTATTTGCAAAACAACTAAAAAAATGGACTAAAATGAGCTTTGAGTTGACCTCTGACTGTCTAAAAAAACGCACCAAATTATGATTTATTGTGTAGTTGTCCATTGGTAATGTGTTTCGTTGTTTTTGTCTGTTCTTTTTTTTTTCTTGTCTGCATGGCTACAACAGACAATAGTGTGCATATTACGCACAGCAAATAAATCCACAATGTATCTCAGAGAAATGTAATCACAGTATTTACTGTGACACAGGGATTGTAACCACTGTTTGTTATGCATTGTATGATATATATAAGGCCCGTCTGTTGCATCACAGTATACCAATACAGATGCATAAAATGACAACATCAACTGCATCACAGAGCCCTGTGATAATTGCATCCCAGAAATCAATAATTACACTCACAACATCACAGGGAACATCATCACTGTAGGATGCAGGGAGCCCTACAATACCATATACTCCATAAGATATGTACTGCTTCACAAATAGTTGTGGAAGAAGTTCTTAGACCCTAAATAATACATTGAATTGAATGTAAAAACCATGTTACAAGTAAAGAATACTGCATGTTACTTTAGTAAATTTACATTAGTATCAGCGTTATTGGTAAAATATTGTTTAATTTAGTTTCACATTATGGAGAATGGTCCCTTTAGGAATCATTATATAAATATCACATTATTATAATTATTGATATTTTAATGTAGCTGATACACATGGAGCTCATTTACTGTTTTGTTGTGTATAACAATACATCACATTTTATTTCTAGATCCTATTGTGTATGTTTATCTGAAAAATGACACCGCTCACACGGTTATATTTCCCTCAGAAATCTTGTGAAGTAGAGATAGACGGTAACATTATAGAGATATAGTGAAAATGTATTTGGTTACTTTTATATAACATTGATCACACAGGTATATAATCACTGTTTTTATCATAAATGGCTATAATCACTCTTTACTATTTTTAATACTCTGAAAGACAGTTACATTACAAAGGTGGAATTTTGCCGTTTTTAAACATCTATTATTGTTTTTATTGAATATATACAGTTTATTTTTGCTTTATACTAAAGTTGTGGTGACCGTGAACAGGTACACATTACCCACATTTCTGGGCACTGCGTCACGCGCAAACACACGCGACACTTTGTTCCTGTTCCCGGATTGGTCGGCGATGCCGGGAAACCTCCTCGTGATATGTCAGCCGGTATAAATACTCGGAGCCGCCCTCTTCTTACGCAGCCCTGGTTTATGAGGGAAAATGTATCGTCTCGGCCAACAGACTATCTCCAAGATCGCTTTCAATTCCTTTTTATCTACTGTGCCACGGGAATATTTTCATTTTACGAGACAATACAATAAAAGCTGGTCGTGTATTGGCTGATTTTTGATCAAATTAGACATTTCTTTGCACGAAAATGCCAAGGACCAAGAAGAAGAATAGCAGGGGTGAGTGAGCGAGCGGCCGCGTTGCTTTATGGCCTTGCTTATGTGACGTCTCTGTGCGGCATGGTAGTTGTAGTTCTTTTCGTGTTGTCGCTCCATTGAGTGGAGTTGTACGTGTGTACGGGAAGGACTACAAACGTCAGAAGCTGGCCTAACGTCAAAACACAAAGCTAGCTAGCGGTGGTCACACAAAGCGGTGCTGTTACTGACGAAACGTGGCATTACACTCAAACACGCTTTTGTTAAATTAATTGACACACTCGTTTAATGACTACAAACTAATTTGCACTCAACACGAACCTTTAATAATCGTCGTACAAGCTAGTTCGCTAATAGCAACCGCATACTAGCAAGAGCCAGCTCTGGTTGCTGGGTAAAGTTTATTTAAATAAATAAACTCATGACAGCATGGCAGCTTTTTACCGTGGTTATTACCTCGATATAGGAACAAATAACTTTTTCTGGGTTGCTTATGAAAGCCATAGCTCGAAGTGAGTAAAGTGAAGTTGTCGTGTCGCTTAAACTGACCTTAAATAATCGTTAGCCTGCCATATATAACAGCTGGTTATCATTCAGACTCATTTTTGGCTGACTTTTAAAGTAGTGTTCAGTAGTTGTTGTTGTTTTTTTTTAATGTTGTTGTTGCTGAGCGACAGAAGGCGGACATTTTGGACTCCAGAGAGCGGGTTGGAAAAGAGGCGGCGCCCGGTTCTGAGGAATCAGCTGTGGCTGTGGGGGGAAGAGTCCACGTCAACACAAACACACAGACCAAGCATGTGGATAAAATGGCCCTTTATTTAAAAAAACTGCTTCTTATTGTGTTTGTCATGGCTTGAAATATCCAAATACATTCAATTGTTTTGTTGTGACTACCATGCACACACACACACAGGGATAAACAATGTCAGGGGTCATCTCAGGTCAGGTTCGAGACGCCTGTTGATGCCATTAAGGAAGTGTTTTCCAACACATTGTGCAGTTTTTATGGACGCTGGAAGAACAAACCCAGCCAAAACTTTAGAGTCTGAAGAAAAATGAATACTCAGGATTTCCCCACATCTTGTTTTCAGAGACCAAGCGCAAGTCGTCTGAGCATTTTTGTGCCTGTTGGAGAGAGAAAACCCTGGCTTCCTTCTTGCCCTCGGTTGCTAAAACCGCACACATTTTATCCTGAACAGTGGTTTGGCAGCCGAGTGAGATCGTCGTGGCAGATTTGTCAGGGCGTCTGTCGTGTCACGGAAGCTCGCTCCAACCTGAACATAATGTCACGTATGCACACAGGAGTATCTTGTTGCCCTTGACCCTGACAACGCGGTGCGTTTTTCACATGAGATAATGGAAGTACGGCAGCATAGAGTGTGCAAAGGACTTGAGATAAGATAACTGTGGCATTAGTTACAGTACCCGTGTTACATAATGAACTTACACAAACCTGCTGCACTCTGATGCGTTTGTGTCTGTCTGTTCTTTCTTCAGGAGGGCAGCATGGACATGTGCAGCCTTTCAGTGATGAGGATGCCTCCATCGAGACCCTCAGTCATTGCAGCAGCTTCAGTGACACCACCAGTGTGGCGGATGAAGGTAGGTCTGCGTACTCGGCTGTGTGTTTTTTTACATCTTCGCTTAGCAGGTTTGAAGTTTGTCCAAACTCGCACGCAGAGTGCGACTCCTGCACTTTTGTGTCCGGTCACTCGTATCAGCGCTGTGAGGCGTATCAGGCAAGTCTCCGTTTACTACATCTCGTTGTTCTGCCAGGTGGAGAAGCCGCTGAGGACACAGCCCAGGAGGATTTCCAGTACAAGCTGAAAGGGTTCATTGACAGCACTGTGGATAAGAGGTGATTATTTCAAACGTCTACATACACATGTCATCTAAGCTCGGCATGCAGGGTCTAATATGACACCGCAGAGGTGACTTTAAGATGTCGACAAAGCCGACGAAGTTTATTTCTGCGACGGATTGCCGGAGTTTGGAGTGCCACTGTCGATCGCAGGAGAGCGGTGTCGTTGAGGTTTGCACCCTGGTCACGTTAAAAATAGACTTCATCCCTAGAAAGCCTTTGAACGTGCTGCTGAACGTGATGATATTAAAGTAGTGAATGCCACTTGACTGCCAGTGCCACATGGGAATGAAATCTTGAGCCCGTACCTCCAACACATGAGCTCAACATTACAGAGAACTTCCAGAACTTTATAGACAAAGCTTGATGAGAGTGATTGACTGCTGTGTCAAACATCTTTTTATGTATGTAAAATGTAAGTGTGTCTTTGTTTTGATTTCTGAGGCTGCAGGCCTCACCAGACAGACAAAGCTTGGAATAAGGTGCCTCTTACCACATTTTACTTGCTGATTTTCACTCAATTTCTTGAAGCCTATGACATCATCATTATGGTTTTTGATCCCATAGACACTCAACAATTAAGCCAAGTTATAGACAACAGTAAATTCATGGGGAAAAGTTTGTCCTAAGACTCTGGCAAACTGGGAAAAACACTAAAATTCCTCCAAACAATCCTTGAACTAATCTATTGAACCAAATCACACACATTTGGGCCAACCTATGTGATCTCTTTTTGATAACTAATGTGATCATTTTAACTGTTTGGAGGCCTGCCATTTTGAAACCCTGTGATTTAACTCACAGGGTTTCATCCAAGACACTGGCCAAAACAGTGGGTGTTTTAACACATGCTCTCTATTATGTTGGGTTGGGTTGATATTGAAGAAGAGAACATTTGTATAATTGCAATAATGGATGTTTGTGTGCCTGTTTTCTCAGTGCTAAGACCAGACAAGGGGCACTGGATGGGCTTAAGACGGCAATGGCCACACGGATACTGTACGAGTTTATCTCTGAGAGAAGGATGACCATCACAGACAGCATCGAGCGCTGCCTCAAGAAAGGTACCAGAACAGATGATGAAACTTGTCGCCTGTTTTGACATTTCCTGAATGACGTGGTCAAAGTTCATTACCTCCGATTTTTTTTAAATCTACTTATGTAAAGTTAAGTCCCACCCCTCTCACTGTGTCAGGCAAAGGCGAGGAGCAGCGAGCGGCAGCTTCTTTGGCCTGCCTCTTGTGCATCCAGCTGGGCTCGGGCATCGAGAGCGAGGAAGTGTTCAAGACTCTGAAACCGATCTTCAAAAACATCCTGGCAGACGGATCAGCCAACATACAAGCCAGACAGGCGGTGAGCACCTGATGATATTTCAAGTCGGGACTGCATCTGTTGACATGTTATGGATCAGCAGCTACCATGTGGTTTTCTGGATTTTTCTGAAACCTGTGTGTCTATATACGATATCAAAACAACTGAACAAATCATTCTGTTTGTCTAATAGGCGGCGACCAGTCTGGGCCTCTGTACTTTAGTTGCAGAAGATGACATTCTGGTAAGTTCTTCACTTTTGGTGTCTTTTCTGTGGTTGGACACATTCAGGCTTGAGGACAGTGCTGCAGTGTCTCTCTTACAGCCTTTTGTCAGTCGTTTATTTGTGCTTATTATCGTGTCTCATTCAGGTTTTTGTTTTTTTTTTTGTTTTGTTTTTTTTTGCATCACAAGCTCCAGTCTTCATATTATGCTTGCTACTTCTTGTTTTTAGGACGTGCATGCTACCATGGAGTGCTTTGAGAACCTGTTCACCCGGTCCTATGCTAGGGTGGATGGTACCTGTCCTTTAATCAGTCCCCCGACGAGCCAGCTCCACACCAACGCCCTGCTGTCCTGGGCACTGCTGCTCACCATCTGCACTGCCAGCCAGCTGAAGGACGTCCTGCGCAAGTAAGACCCGGCGTCAAAAGTTTGCCACATTATTTTACTGCAACCCAGATAAAAACTGAATAATGTCAGGACGAATGCATGCGTGTGTGTGTGTGGACAGATTTCGAATGCATTTATTTTGTTGTGCAGACACCTGCCGAAACTGCCAAGATTGCTGGAAAGTGAGGATGTCAACATGAGAATTGCTGCAGGGGAGACCATTGCCCTGCTCTTTGAGCTTGCCAGAGACTTGGACTCTGTAAGTTCAGTACAGTGCAGACAACTGCTGGGACTAAATTGCTGTTGTTGGATGGAAAAATTGCTGTAATTTTTGTCTCTTTCTTAAATTGTCTGGCTGCTTTTAAGACCTGTTTTTAGGCAACTTGTTTTTCTTTCTTTGCTCTGAAGGCAGCATTTCTTTCTGTGCTCTTTTTCAGGACTTTGAGTTTCAAGACTGGGATGAACTGTGTGACAAACTGAACGCGCTCGCCACAGACTGTAACAAGCACAGAGCCAAGACTGACAAGAGGAAGCAGCGGTCGGTGTTCAGGGACGTACTGAAGGCTGTTGAGGTGGGTGTGTCCGTGTCAGTCGACGGCACCTTGATTTGCCAGGTGTTAATTGACATTTTAGTTAATAATTGTTCTCCTGTCTGTCTATATTGTTCCAGGAGGGCGACTTCCAGTCTGAGACCATTCGCTTTGGAACAGAGCGCATGACCATTGACAGCTGGGTCAGAAAGAGGACATATGATGCCTTCAGGGAGTTTGTGGGCTCTGGGATGAACTACCACCTGCAGGTATCTTTACGTAAATAATGGTGGAGTATGACATAAATGTATGAGTCAATTTAAATGCACGCAAGTCAACATTTTAACTTGATTACACCAGAGAATCATGAGTTTAGGTTGCATGACCCAGCACTTAAACACAATGAAGATCTGTAGGCCTGCGTGATCTAGGAAGACAAGACTTAACAGCAAAAACAACACTTAGAACTTGATTTAGGAGAATGTTGCAAAGTGTAGAAGGAGGTGAAAGAGCCATTACAAGTAGCTGTTTGGAAAGTGGTTTCAAATCTGGCTGGCAGCCAGCGTCCTAGTGGGAAAACATTTCACAATCGAACATATTTCAGACCGCAAATCGCTGTGTCTAAAATTGCTACTGTTCAGATTTGTAATCTTGTATTGTCTCGTTTGTTGGTTGTTCTTAATGTTGTTTCTTTCTCTTTAAAAAAGGGTAATGAATTTATCAGAGACGTGTTTGAACTGGGACCACCGATGTTGGTTGATTCAGCCACAATGAAGGCCATGAAAATCTCTCGCTTTGAAAGGGTACGTGTACGAGTTATTCAACCCTTCCCATTGTTTGTCATTCGCTGCATTAAACGGTGCTGCATATACCTCCGCGTAACCGTTTCTTCTCTCTTTTCCAGCATCTCCACAACTCTGCCGCATTCAAGGCTCGGACCAAGGCCAGAAGCAAGTTCAGGGACAAGAGGGTGGATGTGGGAGAATTTTAAACTTTTTTTTTTTTCTCCTTTTTTTTTTTTTTTTATTTCACTAACATCCTATTATCAGACTTTCCTGCTTTTTAGATAAACTGTCACGACTTTGTTCACGTGCTCCGCCCCCGAAATCTATCCTGAGTATCGAACTCGCTCACCCTCTGGAGACTTGAAAGGCGGGCTTTATTACAGATACTTGATGTTATAAATGTTCTTTTTTTATAGCCACCTTTCAAACCTACAGGAGGTGAGTGTTTTTGATAAACAAATAGTTTTGAGTTTAACTTTAATATATTCACACATCACCAGTGGTGTTGTACATACAGTGTTGTATATTTGGTCTCTCATGTTTAATATTAATTATGTGGCCTTTTTCTTGAATATGTAATAAGTTATATAAGTTAGCCAGCATTTGTCTTTGCACCATGTAGTCGTATTTAGTTTATTGCAATGTCAAGACACATGTTGTGACTGTCCTAACCCTTTGATGGATTCGTATTAAGTTGCACTACCTTGTTAACCTCTAGCTGGTTATTTGTGTAGAACCTTGGTGAATATTGTCTTTTTAGTATTGGGTATGTAATCTAAAGGGTGAGGATGGTGAAATAAACACTGAAAAGCTGTAAAAAATGGATTTCTATGTTTGTTTTTGCTCATAATATTGTACTTAACTGACACAATGATGCTCATTAGTTGTTTTCTGCTGATTGAGTATTGCATAGCTTCGTAGAAGAGATTGGAAACTCTGCCGGAGGAAGAGTTGGCAAGTGAGTTTTTGGCTTCTCTTTCACCTGCTGGCAGATATATGAAGGTCATTCTGAGTAAAGGGCCAGCACAAATCTTATTTACTGCAACTTCAACATATCAAAGTGAACGATGTTGCAGCCAAGGTGACAGTCGCATTATAGCGAGGGTGACTGAGCAGCACACCCTTCCCTGTACCTCCCTACAATAGATTCGACTCTCTGTGATGGAACCTCTTGTGTTGCTCATACAGGTTTGTCAGTGAAACTATTGAGGGAGCACCAGGGAATAATGGAACATGCGTTGTACACGGTGTATTTACTCCCCCCAGGCCCCGCTCGAAGGCAGCTGCTTTTACACAGCAGTAAAAAAAGGGTTCATAACAGCAGTGAGTATCACATGATAAAGGAAAACGTCACAAGGCTACAAATAGTCCCATCAATAATGTTAGACTGTTATCCAGGAGCTTGGAGCACACACAGGCATCCTGCAATCGATGAACCCATTCAGCAGCCTCATATCTCAGGTGAAGCACTATCGCCTGCAGGACAAGGCAGCGACATAGCGACGTTGTTCATGGCCCGTCTTTTTCTGTAGGACAGGCCTGTTTCTCTGCTATATGACAACATGTCCTCTAATATGTTTGTTAGTGCTGGCAGTCTGTCTTCTAATGTTTAGTCTGATGTCAAAGCTGTATTTTACTTTTAACATGCACTCTGTCCTTTTTCTAAGATTTAGGGGGCTCTATTTATAGAATATGTCAAACTGAATATAATCTGCATATACTTTACAGGTGTATAATCACCTAAACATAACGATATTTGTTTTTTGTTACCTTTTAGAATGAGCCATTTATATTTATTTTTTTAGATTTGTTTTGGGTGCTTCCCAGCCACTAGTTTCTGCTTCACACCAGGAAAGATAAGGTGAGGTGACAGGGTTGCAGTCAGAAACTACACCAGGAGGTGCCAATCCTATAGACTGGTCCTTTTAATTGCTTCAAATGAGACACATTGCCCAAATTTGCAGATCTTGAAAAGCTAATTTTAATTATTTAAAATAAAAAATTAAGAAAACAAATTCGGACACTAATCTGCATCACTTCTAAGCTTCCCCTCTTCTTAAAAATGTCTCTCAGACATTGTCTACTGCCATGAAATAGGAAGTTACTTAACACTTGGTTTGAGGCTGTTCCTTTTTCTGTGACCTGGCGGGTCCTCACAACCTTTGATTGTTTGTGGATCAGTAAAAACCCTTGTAAATCGAGAGAGGGAATTTCACTTATTCTCTGTAAGTGGCTCAAACAGCGGAGAGGTAATTGCACTTGTTACACAAATTTTGGTTTCACAACATTTTCGGTTTCAACAGGTTTATTCTGATTAAGAGGAAATTTCTAAACTCTAAAAAATTGCACTGCCAGTTACTGATTACACAAAGAGTCCTTCACCTCTTGAATGTCTTTTAATACTTATAGAGGATGAATTTTAAGCATGGCAGAACTGTAATTTTTGGGATTTGAGGATTTAGACTCTCAAACAAATCCCTTTTTAAAATTTGATAGATAAGAAAAAGTTGTAGTGTGCTCTGCAGACTTTCTCAGCAACCTGAACAAGTGCAACATAAAATCACCAATTTAACCAAACTAGCATGAACATGTATGGGCTGTATTTCCAGGTTGAAATCTTGTTTCAAATGTAATGGTCAAAGTATATTGTGGTACAGATGTAGCATTGCTCTCCTATTTCATTGTTGGATTCACCTATGGACAGCTAAAAATGTGACCTGATGGCCAGCATTTCAGGGGTTTTTTTACATGCAAGTAGCGGCTAATGTTATATATATATAAAATCCATGGAGTCCTGTATCAACTTTTATGATTTTCTTGGCCACTTGGGGGCAGCATAAACAAGGTGTGAAAACAATACTGACATATAACTACTTTTAAGTAGGTATGACAAAATTACTAGCAGACAGTTGCTACATATTGCGACACAGAGCAACATTACTGGACAAATTCCAGTATTCTCTCTTTTAGTGCTGTGTTTCCGCCACCAACTCAACAAAAAAAATCTGCTACTTTAGTTGCTAAATGCTCCACAAGCTAGTCGCTAACTGTCTGTCTGTCTGTTTGGTGCAGGGCAGGTAGCATACAGTGGACTGTTACAGTCCATAAAACCATAACAATGGGCTGAAAGTTGCCAAAAGGTCCCATGAAGCTGATGGGAATTAATAATTCTCTGTGGGTTCATCATTACTAGCAGCAAGTTTCGCATACATGTAATCATTTAATCTATTGTTAATCTAAAAATATTGATTGCAGCAGCTTTAAATCAGATCAATCGGTGTTTACTTAAGAATTTAATATTTGCTATTAAAAAGTATATTAGTTTCAGTGTTGATTTTCTGTATCGAAAGCAAATTTCTCTCAGCGTACATAGCTTCTCTGTAAATAAACATAATTTGATTAAATCCTCTCTTTGGTACAGTCAGGCAGGTAGAAACAAATGTGGAGGAATGTTAATGGACTATTATTATTATTTGTATTTCATCATAATCTGTTGTTTGCAAAGAAAGACTATCACCAGCCAATTAAGAGGGATAAATGAGGATCAAACGAGTGAGAGATGTGATATGGTATCTTCAGTTTCATCAATAATTAGCTTCGTTTGTGTGTTTGTCATGCGCTCAACGCAATTTACAAGACTGAATCCTCTCGCCGTTTCATCGTCTCGCTGGCTAAGCAGTTCCTTCTGTGAGGTGTTGCTGTGTGCAAGTTGATAAAAGGCTGGTTGAAACTGCAGTGTGCTCAAGGAGATGTGGAACAAAACAGAACAGAACATGTTATTGTGGTGGGTGGAATTTGACCGGTGGGTGTATGGACGATCAAAACAATGAAAGAAAATGCACTTAGAATCCCTCTTGTTGTGTACCTGACTGATTGTTAACGTCGACTGTTTGATATTCCCGTTATGGAAATGAGTACTTTCTTTCAGCTAATTGACCTTTCGGCGATAGATTTGAACTTGGAAGTCGTTCAAATGAATGCATTGTAATTGACTGGCTCCAATACATACATAGACGCTCTCAGCCAGTCATTGCCATGACTGGTTATACAGTCTTTTGATGAGTTTAGCTTTCCATTCAACGTGCCACACACTGGCAGCAACAAGGGCCTGAAGACAAACCATTGAGCATGTGTGGCAGACATGAGTCTGTTTACACACACACACACACACACACACACTCCATATGGATGCTTTCCAATAGCTAACCAGGTTAATGTATTTATTCCACTTGTGTGCTTCTGGCATCTCGGCAGCTGTTACTGTGGCACCTACTATAGATCAGCCTATTTCTTTCCGCAAACGTCTGATGTTGACACCAGTGTGCCTCCCACGTATACTTCCCTCCCCTCCTCCTCCTCCACCACCTCCATCTCCACCTCCTCTTCTCTCCAACATCTCCTTTTCCTGGCCCCAGTCGCTCCCCGGGGCAAGGCGTGTACACGGTAGCTATCACGATGAAAAATGGATGGAGAGATTAGCGGCACTTTGTCACAGAACGAGTGTTGTGTGTTCTCCATCCCAACACGCCAAAGGGCTTGTTGTTGTGACTGTTAAAATGGCTGCAGCCTCTGATGACTGCAATTATGCAGCATACATATATCAAGACAATGATTTACCTCACTCTCCGTCACCTTCTGCGGCGTCGACGTGCCACACAGTGACTGCAGCGCGCTGAGAACTCCTCAGAAATGATTTGTTCTTGCATTTTCCACGATGAGAACTTTGCTTTGTTTGTGTGACTGATTTTTCTCTTCAAGCTTGCTCCTCTGAGAGAACATTGTCATGTATCAGATCAGCTGTGGAATAATTAGGTAGCTGTGGAGGTGGAGATGTAGCACACATGCACACGCTGAGGGCAATCATTCCCGCAGCAGGAGCATGATAACCCCTGTATGTGTTTTTATTGACCGTCTAGATGTGTTTTATTTAACCCGGCCTTTTGTGTTGATACCCATATTGAGCGGCGGCATCGCCATAGAGACAGACGATGGATGGTTCCCATTATTAAGATACTGCGCACATCACAAAGTCACCATGAGAAAAAAATGATTTGTTTGTTCGGGCACTTATTTACACGTCTGCACCAAAAGTTAAGTGTAAGGAGTGCAAATAGGAAGTGAGAAATGTTAATGTGTCTACTTATGAAGTAAGACGTGGAGAAAATTGGCAGACTCCCAGGAGAAAGATATTAGCTGTTTCTCAAAGTGCAACATATTGAGCCATAAATCACCGAGCACAGAGTGTGTATTCGCCTTGTTTCTTACTACCAATGTCTGTGCTGCAATCTATGTTTAATGCATAGTGACTCATGTTTTCGTTCACACGATGTCCTGTATTTTAGCACTTTCAGGAATAAAAGCAGGGGAAGCGGACACAAAGTTTCAAGTGCGTTGAATTTCTCTGTATTAGCATATGACAGCAATAATTTGAACTCAGAGATGGGTGTGCTGTGACAAGAAAGGAAGCTCCAAACTAAAGAAGATCAGACAGCGTAGGTCAATGACTCAGTCAGTAAAAACAGGCAATTCTTACTGTACTTGTCATTAGTTTTGTTTTCTGCTCTAGGCTTAATCAGAATGTCTCAGAAGGTCTAAACTCGAAAAGTTTTATTATGTCGCATTGTGTTTATCTTGTGATGATACACATATTTTTTGGTACACATGCCATACCCCCATCCTGAATTATGTCCTTCATCTTGTGTTGAAATCATCACTTTGGCCCGAGAACTTTTTAACACAGGTCCAGTGTTGTAGTATTTATTGGCAGGAATGGAATACAGTATTCATTAGTATGTTTTCATTAGTGTATAATCAACTGATAAGAAGAATTGTTGTGTTTTTGTTGTCCTAAAATGAGCCCTTTATATCTACAGTGAGAGTGGGTCCTCCTACATGTAGTCCGCCATGTTTGAGCCACCATTTTTCAACAGTAGCCCAGAACAGACAAACTAAACACTGATCTAGATTCTTTTTCCACATGCTTGGAAGGAGAGGGTGAGACATGGCAGAGTTGTTCATTTGCTTGCAATCTGCATCTTTACTACTTGGTGCCACTAAATCCTACACACTGGACCTTTAAGTTACAAGTAAAAACACCTGTTAGGTGTGGCTGGATATGATACGACCACAATATCATTTGTGATAATTCTTTCACATCATACAGAACAAGAACCCCTCAAATGGAAGCTGATGATGGTAGAAACAAAATTGTGGTGCTCAGAGATTGAAGGATCTCCAGGAGCATTGTAAGACATATTGGATCATAACGCCACAGAAGGGTTAAATGAAATACTTCATAATGTCTGCATGCCAGAGGCTTTAAACTCTCTAATAGTACACACATCTACTATAATTTAACTGGTGTATCAAACACATGCACTTATGAGTGTCACACTAAGTGTCATAATGTTTACCACTTCTTCTTAAGTTAACAGCATTGTGGTATACTACATTACTTGACAAGACAAAGAGAGCGTGTTTACTCTGTTGTGAATGGTTTGCTGCATACAGAATTGACATAATTACTATTTGATAGCATAATTTACTTAAACTCTTATGAGCAATTCTGAATCTTCTTGAAAGCAGAGCTCGGCAGAAGTTGGATAAACAATAAACAGCGCGTGCCTGGCTTTATGGATAATTGGCTTAATAAATAAATAGAACACGCATTCTTGTTCACTGACTAAAAACATAATTGCCAACAACACTTGAACTGTGTGTTCTGAAAGAACACACAGAATAGATGACGGTTGTTTCACGCCGTTTGGTGCAAAGAGTTTTGTTAAAAAGAGGTTAATGATGCTCTTACTGCTGCTGCAGTGAAATTGTTTTTAGCTGAAGTCAGTAAAGTGTATTTATATTGCACCTTTTCTAGAGCATGTGAGGAATAAAAAACATCAGCTATGAATCATTTCAGTGGTGAAGCCCTAATGCAATTATGCTCGGTGTTAATTTTGCTTACATTGCTGTTGACATCACTCGACGTCAGTTTAATAATGATGTTAAGGTGAGTGTAATTCTAAACTCCACCAGGTGGTGTCACTTGTTCACCATTAAGCTGTATCAACACTTGAATTGACAGTAATCACTTCTGCACTTGGAGCTGAGGCATAACCGATCATACTGTGTACAGATTTTGAGGTTAAAACATGAAATTAATCTCATACAATTACACATTCAAGTTATTTTTTTTCCCGTCAATGTCTTTTCATCATTGCTATTAATGATGTAGGACTCATTTACAATATGAAAATCACGTTCACCCTTTGTGTGTGAGCTGAGTCATTCAGACAACAGATCTGTTTTTGAACTGAAGTGAATGGATGACCCTGACTCCAGGGCACAGGCCACACAATGGTATCAATAAAACATCCGATCACTGAATTCCACACGTCTCATTCATCTCTTGGCAAAACAGAGCAGGCTTTATATCATAGTGTGCAGAGCTGACACCATATGGAATGTGGTTGTAGACTTGAAATAGAGTCAAGCGGTGCACATTTGTCGTGCTGGGCGCAGATGCATTGTAGCCCCCACACTGTGTGACTCATAGCTACTGTACGAATCACACAAACACACTCACACCAATACACGTATGTACACGTGCGCAGACAAACACCCTCCACCCTCCACCTCCTCTCTCTTTCTCTCTCTCTCCACGATGTGGGCCAGTGATGAGCGCAGACCCCCGTCAGGGCTGACAACTGTTTGCCGGATGATGCTACAGAGAGGAGGCAAGAGGCCATGGACACCTGTCCCCTTTGTGTGCTGCAGCATCAGTCCCACACATAGATTTGAATTTCCAAAAAAAAACAAAACAGAGTTAATACACGTTTGAATTTGGCATTTGAAGTCTGCACATGTGGCGGGTCAAGGCGTTATCTTCTCTTTTAAAGCACTGACTCACGGCCTCTTTAATAGAGTATTAAAGGCTTAGTTTGGCATTTGCTATACACTTATTTGCTTTTTTTTGCTGAGAGTTAGATAAGAAGATTGACACCACTCCCCGTGTCTGTGCACTTAATACATCAGCGGCGGAGACGGGTAGCTTTAAAGGTGCTCGTAGGCAGATTTTATGCTAAGCTATCTAGCAACGCTGCATAAAACCATAACCCTTGTTTTTAAACTTTTGCTTTTGTATGAATAAAAATTGAAAATATAACGTTAACAATCAATGAGTGACTCTAGTACAGTGGTTCTTAACCTGGGTTCGATCGAACCCTAGGGGTTCGGTGAGTCGGTCTCAGGGGTTCGGTGGAGCCTCCGCCCTGGAATTTTTTATACCATTTGTTACAACATATCTTTGTGAGCAATCGTTTTCGAGGATGCTGGACATAAAAACTAAGAAAAGGAACAGACTTTGCTGTGAAAATGACATGAGACTGGCACTTGCCAAGGTGAAGCCACGCATATCTGAACTGGTCTCTCAAAGGCAACAGCAGAAGTCACACTGAGGTAAGTTGTTGTGAGTTCATGCACTGTGTTGGTTTTGTTATTTGAACAATTCATTTTGTGCACCAGTAAAAATCATATTTTATTTTTTACTAAAGAAGGGTTCGGTGAATGAGCATATGAAACTGGTGGGTACCTCCAACAAGGTTAAGAACCACTGCTCTAGTATGAGGATATTTTATTTGTAGACAGAGCTAGGCCAGCTGTTTTCATTTTGAGCTACGCTTACTAAACCGTCTCCTGGCTCTAGCTTCTTATTCAGCAGACTCCTTTTTGAAAGGATTAAACAAACAAAATATATTCAAAGTGTAAAAATGTCAAGTTGTGGTTTTACAGAATGGGACACGGGGGTTTGCCAGACAATTTCTTGGCCAGATGCGGCCGTTTGTCATCACTATGTTATGCTGAGGTAGCTAGCTAGGTAACTGACTGCTACCTTTAGCTTCATGTTTAGCATACATATATACATACGTGTGAGTGCTAGGCCTCATTTCTCAATATTTCCCAAAATGGGCTGGTCTACATAGATGATTTAACATCTAAATTTGAGCAATTTAGGATCCTCTTTGACAGATTATAGACCCTTTTTTACAGCAGCCATTTTGGCATAGCCATAGTCGGGTAAACACAGGTGTTTCCAATTATACTATTTAAGATTCAGTTCCAATTAGTGCAGCAGCGCCTTTCCAGTGAGTCAACATGCACCACAGCAGGACCCTGACTCTGTTTGACTTTAATTGAATGGCACCTTAATTATTAGAGTCACGGGTAACACCTGTGTTTACTATTTCATGTCAAAATGGCTGCCGTGAAAAAGGTCTAATAGATTTTGGTGTTTTTATTATTATTATTGTGCATTCGTGTTTAGATTTGATGTGAATTTCCCCGTGCTGTAAATATGATCTGCAGCTCAACATGAAGGCTAATTTTAGGGTCAAACACATGACTTGTGAAGCAGTGGAGATGATATGAACCGTGCGCTCTGCCTCAGCTGCAGTCAAAGCTGTTTGTTTGATCCCTCAACAGACACTCACTCAAGTTTGAAATGGATTGGAGTATCTATGCTTATTTTTTTTATTTATATATATATATATTTTTTTTATGTGTTATGGCCCGCAGTGCTAGTCTCATAGCTTATCTATCTACTTTGAACATGGCCAGAGTGCTTATGCTCTATCTTTCAAACTTATCGACTCAACAAAGCAGGTTTTCACTGTTGTGTGCGAGCAAAACCAAAACTGGACTTAAATGATCCCACAGGCAGAGAATCGTCTACCCTGGCTGCATCAAATAATCCGTCTGGTGTTGATCTTGGTCTGCTCAGAAAAAACCAAAAGTTCCCATCAGCCTTATGTTGGATTTATGTTGGTTTCACTTTTGCCAGAAGGGACCTCTATCTGTACATCAGCTGTTCTACAATCAATTTCTGCCTGACCCAACTTTGGGTGATTTTTCCACTCAATACCATCCCAACACACACACGTACCTGTGTGTGTATTAGGTCAGTGTGTGTCTCGTGTGTTTATAGGAGATCGTAATAATGAATTCATGAGGTCATCAATTAATCTGTCACTCATAGGATGAAAGCGGCTTAGCCTTAGTCTTCAATGTACACAGTAGATCAGAACAGACGTGGCTCTTTATGTGTGTGTGAGACATGGCAGCTCCCGCACAAGACCTGAATACAGAGGAGACAGATTTTATAGATATGAGCCGCACACTCACTGTGGAGTGTGATTGCACAAATACACACTTCTCTCACACACACACATAGATGTAAAGACACCCCCTACACACACACACACACACTCACACATCACACGACTGCTTCGCTTTGCTGGGGAGGTTGTTGCCAAGGCTCAGCACGAGCGAATTGATTGGTTGCCTCTGCTCATCACCGTAGGAACTCACCAGTTGGATTGGCCAGTTCTGTAAAGGAAGCTTTTCAGGATGTTTTCCCATCTCCTCCTGTACCAACCGCTGGATCTCTCATTACTCTCAGTATCGCCGCACACTGCTCATCCTATTTAATTAGCTCAGATTTACAATGGTGTTTTCTTTTTCTCTCTCTCTCTTCCTTTATCCCCTTTATTGCAGCAGGCAAGGTAGTGTAAGGCGAAACAAGGGTGTGGAATCATTATCACATGAGTGATGATTCCAGTAAGAAACGATCACAGCAATATATTGATTTCTGCTAGTCTTTCCTAAGATGAGGTGAAAACACGGGGAGGTGATATATGTTGTATGCAGTGATAATATATATGCAGCACAAGGACATAATCATGGAACAGAATAAAAATACTGTGTAGACTAGCGAACATAAGCAGCACACACACTTTTCTTGTCTGTGGTTTGTATCCATTGATAAGCACCAATGACAAAATATGTCCTCTACCTCAGGGTGAGCCCACTTGTGTGTGTGTGTGTGTGTGTGTGTGTGTTTGCCTGTCCATGACGTCTGCGTGCATGAATCCAAGCATGTGTGTTTGCGTGCCTCATGCCACTGGCTATATGTAGTATGTACAGTGTACTGAATTAAACAAGGTCACTCGGTTTGTCTTGTGGTGTGCTTAAGCAGTCAGCCTTTGCACTATCTCCATGTACAGATATGGTATAGTGGTTTACATCCTCCTGTCTCTGGGCGAACATAAAGACATAAAAGGACATATCCTGAAAAATTACAAGTGACATCAAATCAAATGTGATTATTGGATGGTAGTTCTGCACATGGATGAACATCGATTTCCACCTTTACTCCTCAAAGAAATAGGCAGCAGGTGATTAGAACAAAGATCACACCTGTGATGATTCATAGAGTACATTCAAACAAATAGTTCTCAGATTTGAGAAGAAATTACCTGAACACTTGATCATTTCTTTTGCGACCTCTTTCAGAGCTCCCAGGTTGGCAACCACTTATTAAAGTCTGTCTATAAGCAATTCTTTCAAAATAAATTAAATTTGTTGGAAAATAGTTGCAGAGAACATATGAAAAGACTTTAAACAAAATATTACTGAAATGTGGAGTTAGAGTTTTAAACAGTTTTCAGTCCAGGATTTTGTGGGCGGTCCTAAAGGGTGGCTCAATGACACGCTGAGGCCACCATGAGCATACCCCTGCACCCTTAGCAGAGAGACAGAGAGTAATTCATCTCGCTCAGTGTTTCAAAGTTAGTCTTGTCATTTTCCGAACTCATCTGACACGTTTCAGTTGCTTCAAAATTGCTGCTTGACTGCTTCTGTGAGTGGGCGTGGCTTTAGTGCATTCAGTTGACACGCCCCCACAGTCCTGGAGCTGAGAATACTGCTCATTTTTTACCTGATTTTGACACCTGATTTCATAAACCTGTCAATATTTTTAATAATTTAATCATAACACTTTCTTCTGAAAATGAAGTTTTGAGATGTATTAATCCACAATTTTCTAAGGGCTGTATATCAACTATTATTGAATAATTATTCAAAAGGTCTGAAACGCCAACAATCATCCAGGAATCTGCAACCAAAGGTTAGAGGAAAGTCAGGAAAAATGAACATAAAAGGAAGAATAAAATAGGCTTTTGTTCTGTTAATAATTTCAAACCTGTCACATTACTTGCAAACCCCCCATGGGGCTCCTGATTCTAAGTGTGGGAGTCGCTGATAAATAATCTTGTTTTTCTGGTATCAGATCTTATCTTGAACTTCAGTCGATTCCTTTGCAGAAAATACAGTTAAATTTGCAGGTGAAAAGATGTCAAGGCATTCAGATAAATTTGAGAGAAAAGACGTTGACAGCTCGGATACATGCAATTGTTTTCTTATCTATAAACATGCAGCAGGTGTCGTATATTCAGTGGTGATGCAGTTGAAGATGTTTGAAGAAAAACTCCGCCGACACTGTCTTCGTTGCATGACAAACAAATTTATTACAATAAGTTCAGTATCGTAACAAGTAAAACGTTACTTGGAGAGCCCCTGGCCGAATATTGAGACTCTCCTGATCGATGCGGGACAAGCCCTTTTATACGATGGAGATCATGCTTCCAAGACATGCAAACAAAATTAACAATATCATATAATTCGTGTCAGAGGGAAAAAGGAAGAAGATAGGCCCCTTTTCCAGGATACCCCAACATATGGCCTTAACCTTTGACCTTATTTTTCCCCTGCTACATCATAAATATCATCTCTCCTGTCAACGGTGCCAACCTGATGGTTTTTTGATACCCCTTTCCAAATAACCTCAAAGTCAGAATGGTTCAAAAGAACAGCTAACAACCAAAATAACTATCTTGATGTAAACTATATGTATATAATAATACAAACATTAGTATGTAACTATGCATCTTTGTGCAGACACCTCACAGGTTTAATTTAAGAAACACCACAGGTTAAACCTAAATGATGTCTTTCACCTGCAAATCACCAAACTGTGCCATCTGGTTTACTGCCTACTATTCCAATTAAAAAGTGCAGCTGTGGGACGCACGTACGTATGTACACTTGACTATCATCCTCCCCCCCGCCTTCAGTAGGCAACCTTATCTTTATCACTTTCTCCAGTAAAAAAAAAAATGAACACGGGAAGAAGAAGCCAATTATCATCAGTTAGCCGTACGCTGTATATCTGTCACTCCCTTTACTAGGCATTCAGGGTTCAAATGTATTCCATCATCATTTTTTACAGGGGCCGGTGAATGCGTTGATGTTATTTATAGGCAGCTGTTTTCCTTTCCATCAGTGCTGTCACCCTCTTGCGTGTTTACTGCACCTTCTTGTTCACCTCTCGGGTGACAGGAAGCTGGGTTTAATAATAGGAAGCACTCCACTTCTCTTAGTTGTACAGGTGCTGTCAGTGTGTGCAAATCTTCTGTGTCAGGATGTGCAGAAAGAAATCCTGCAGCAGCTATACATTACCAGGAAGTTACATTTTAACATGCTGGTTTTATAGATAGAACGTAGCCTACAAATCTCACACATATGGTTGTAAAGTGGAACGTAAAAAAAACAACCTGTCATCCGTCACACCTGTCAGACAATCGGTGAATTAACATCTAAGGGGTAAGGCATGGAGTGCACAGACAAACATGTTAATCACACACAACATGCATTTCATACCTAATTTATTATGCCTCCATTCCTGTGTGTGTGTGTGTATTCATCAGCAAGTGTGACCTGAATTGATTGCTTTGTTAGGGCAGAGGTACTTATCGTTCAAATCTGCCTCATAGCAACATCCTTGCTGTCTATACAACACGTATACTGCAGCTCTGTCCAAGGAATTACAATATATCTGTACACAAGAATGTTAAAGTCCCCCAAGAGCAAATTTCCATCATCAGCCTCTTACTATGAGAAATATGACTCTACATAAACATAAAATAGCATGTTGAATATAGAACAGCTTTGGTTGTTTCTCACGGGAGAGCTTAGCATTTGTGTTTTTTATTTGGTTTGAGGTGGGCGGCGTTTAGATGGAAAGAATTGAGTGTAACCCAGCTGGATAAAATGGGTTAAAAATAGACATGAATAACCTTCTAAATAATTCTACTATTGTCACTATTGTCATAATTACTTATTCATCATGTTTGATAGAGAAGATAAAGTGTTTTGTCAAGCAATATTTATAATTATATATTATTGTTCGCCCCATTTTATGAAAAAGGTGTGATTCTAATGCAAACACAATTTTGCTACACTGAGAAAGTAAAGTTAAGGTTTAAGGTTTAAGGTTTCTTCTACTCTGACAGATCAGACCTCCATCTTAACTCTAAGTCTTATCAGATACTGACTTGGAAGTAACATGAATCTGGAGAAATCCTGACTAACTTTGGCTTAAAGTACCCAGTTTTTTGTTTTGTTTTTCCATTATAATTGAAATATGATGAAAGTTGAAATTGTTTTGCTATTCATAAGAAACCCAAAGCTTCACTTAACTAAATTCACTAGTGTTGTGTTTAAGGTTTTTGCACTCAAAGCTCCTTCAGAACAAGGTGCACTTACTTACTTATTTCAGTGTTAAATTATTAATTATTACTTATTTAGTCATAACAATTTAATGTGACTAAGAAGTTTTTAGGGGCTTTAAAGCCACTCAATAAGATTCAAAAATTAAAATTCCTGTCTTTGGCAAAACCCCAGCGGTAGGATCAAAAAAGCAATGCATTAAAGCATTCAGTCCAACCACAGATCTGATTCTGGACACTGAGAGTGAAAGGAAGGAAGCAATGCATCAAAGGTTGTCAGTCAAAGTATCTATAGTAACCCTTTGCTTGGGTAAGAGTAGGATTCAAAGGCAGTTTAAAGGTACGTTAAGTCAAGTCGAGCTTAGATTTGACAGCACAGCCTGATACCCACTACACAGCCTAAGGAAACATCCACAACAAATACAAGGTTTCCTTATTTAAATGTGCACTGACAACTTTAAATAAATGTTTAATGACTGTGATGACTGTGACAGTTCAATTGTGTTCTTTCATAAGCTAATTAGAAGTTTTGTATCTCAGATCAACACAGTCTCTTCTGAAGTGTGAAAACCGTGAAAGTGAAGGCGTGTTTCTTCACAAAAGACGTGTTTCCTTGACTCACTTTTTTTTTTGGTTTCCCATGATGATAAGTTATGGATAGTACTATTTTTGGTATTCATTTAGTCAAGGTTCCACACGAGTTGAGCTGGTATAACTGGAGCTGGAGTGACAGAATCATCACACCACACAGTAAAACCTGCACACCAACCTCAAACTGTGACCAAGTTTTTTATTAAGTAAATTGACCCAGATTTTTAAGAATGGTAGCCTTCAAAACTGGGCCGTCGTCAGTTGATGTAGTGCAGACATTTCTTTTTGGTTGCCAATGAAAGGATCCCAATAGAAAAAGATGTCCTCCATTGTTCCCGTGGGTTCAAGATTATGTGGAGGCAGTTTCATCCAGTGTTGCTATGAGCTATGAGCTATCAGCAAAATAATCCTACCTACACTGAGGAGGTACAGTGGAAAACAAAAGCTACCAAAAAAAAAACTACCAAAAGTGCATTGTGTTGAGCCAAGCCATGCCATGCAATGGAGACGTGGAAAAAGGTTTAATAGTTTGGGTGGTGCAGTGGATCATGATATTGGTGTTATTCAGTCCTGTGACAAGACCAAACACTCTTGAGTCTTGCTATCAAATGGAGCTAAAAGGGTTTTTGACAGAGGTCACTGCAGTCCCTGTTCTGGTAAATGTAGTTTCTCTGACACCTTCCATTTTTGGCAGTCTTAGTCTCTTGGCTGTCTCACAGTGTTGTTTGCGCAGAAGGTCATGGTCTTTGTTCAGAAAATAATTTGCTTATTAGAACCTCAGAGACACTTAAAATCTCAAGACCCACTCTGTCCTATCAAATCTTTTCCTTGATAAAAGTGGTTACCAAATGATTGAAAATGAATCATCCAGTATTTTTGTTCTCAGCATTTATGATTTGCCAATCTCCTTTTACTTGCACTCCCACCAGGCAATGCTAACAAAAATAAATCTAGCTGGGGTTTTTTCTGACAACTGTTTGCTTATTGCCAAAAGCAGAAACTGTCCAAAAGTTTGCTGGTTTTTGTACAGCAAGACCCAAAGGTAAGATGTGATGGGTTCATTTCAGGACCTGAGCTGCTCCTCCAGCATGTCTGTGTGGAGGCCTGAAAGCCCTGCACAGTCTAAAAAATGAGGTCAAACAAGAATATTATGTTGTAAACAGAAATTATGTGGCCATCAGCTGTTCATCCTCACAACAATGAGAACCGGATCCTCTGTTTTCATCTTTTAATTTCGTGTGAAGGTTAGCTTTTCTCTGAAATAATTAGTTTTGATGCCAGTCTGGTCAATATGAAGATACTGCTAGCAGCTGTAAGCTCTTTGCTCAACTGTTCCACTGTTCATGGGTGGACAGATGTAGAATCTCAATTGGTTTTGTAGGAGATCCTCAGCTGAGACTTTCCAGAAAACTGTGCATAGCTTATAAGATCATGGCTTCCGAAATTTGCCCAGGAAACTGGCACATTTATAGCAGCAAGGTCGAGGTAACTATGTAAGGTTCCCTTGTCAGTCCTTCTCCAACATTTATTTTTTTGCCACATTCTGCGCTAGTATGGTCTGAGCTAGCCTCGTCATTGTCGTGCTCCAGTTCTGCTTTTAAATAATCTGATTCATAAATGGCACCAAAAATCATTTTTTCATCATCTGTAGCCTCAGGCATACTTTGATTTCTGGAGCTACTGTCGTTCAAAAACCCTCAGATATCAAAGAAACTGCTGCTCTGTGTGAAACCTTACACCCTGGCATCATTACATTACTACAACCATAAGCACTAATATATACAAATGTTTTTTTTATCATTGTGTCTGTATTTATTCATAGCAACAGTGTAACAATAAACACAACATTACTAGATATCAATTGCATCCAGTGTACTGTACTACAAATAGAAATTATAACACTCTTACATATCTCGTCAATAAGACAAATAGCATAAGGAATACCAGGGAGATGAGTCCTTAATTGAATGAAAAATAATGAATATAGTTCTGGGCATGCATTTAAAACTTTTTAACATTAATTTGCATAACACAATTTCAGGGGAGCAAGCTCCATCAGCTCTATGCACATAATTGGCATTCATATGCACACATGACTGTTCTTTGTCTTTCAGAAGTAAAGATGTAGTAAAGACCAACTGTGTATGACTTTTAATGTCCGCCCTGTACACTGTAGTGTAGAAATTCATCCATAACTTTTTCCCTCTCTTATCATCTACATTAATTTGTAGAAGTCTTACAACATTAAGCGCAGGTTTGAGAATAGTGGATCCCTATTTATCCGCATTTTAAAAAGACACTCATATGTAAACTCTGAATGTTACAGTTGTCATCATAGGCACCTATAAACTGAGTTAATATATGGACAGCAGTCACGTAAAGTAATCCCTGTAAGGGACAATCGATAACAATTAATACAAAAGCTTGAAATGTAATGTTCCCTTCCTTGTTGCTTAGCAAAAGTACATCTATATGTCTGTGCAGTACTGTAGATTCAAAGTCAATATTATATCTCTCTAAAGAAATATAAAACTTCGTCTCTAGACAGTAATAGAAATTCACCGGAAAGGAGTTCTTTTTTAATGTATGGTCTGTTTGATGTGTTCGTCTGTGATACAAAGCCTTTTAATTACATTAGCATATTATCATGATGACTATTATGATTGAGATTCGCCCATGTTTGTTTAAATTAACTGGCGGTGTTAGGTGTGGACACTTTTCTTTCACCTGAAATGATTTCCTGAAAGTGAAAAGAGAAAATCAAACTGTTCCCTGACTAAGCTTTACCACCTTAGCTTAGAGGTCTTGTCTCTTTAGTACCTTGTTGTCTTGCTTTTCATGTACATGTAGATTTACAGCTTGAGGCGCAACACTCTGCCAGCAGATGGGCCAGATAACCTCATATCAGACTTTACAGCTCCACAGTGATCAATTCAGACCCTGTGGAAACAAAGCTTTTGCTAGCGCGCGTTGGAAACATGCCCTATAGAAACAGTGACAGAAATGATTAAACATGTGAACAGATACTACAATTTACTCCCCAGTCTTGTTCCTTTTCCAAATAAATAATAGATCATTTATAAATAATTACTCCAGGTTTGTATTTCACATCCCCAATACACAAGGTATATCTTTGCAGCACTGTAGTGTTTGCAACTTAACTGAACTAAGTAGCTCATCTTGTAAAACAGTAGTGATTCCCATGTCTAAGTCCGATATTTAGTCGACCCATCCAACCACCTCCTCCCTCTGCTAACTTAATGGATCTATAAAAACATCACTATTTATTCCTTTTCTCCAGATGGACATAATTCCTACACCACTTCATAAACATATGTTGTTTTGGGGAATTTCGGGGAATCATTTTCCCCCCATGGCTTACGTGGCCACATTCTCTGTAGGAGTGATGTGACGTGCTGGAGTGGTTTCAGGATGTGTCGCCGACTTCTTGAGTGCTCCTTTGGGCAGAAAACCTCTCTAGCTCTCCTCAAAAAGCATCAGTCGCTGGGACTACCTCAACTCTATGTGTTTAACTTGATCCCACACACGTCTGGCTTGAATCTCTACACGCAGTTTCTCCGTGTCCAAATTGAAACGCGTCTTTGTTCAAACTGTTTCAACTCGACACTGTGTGTGCGATAAGGCTTTAAGGGGATTTTCATGGTTTGGTTGAACAACATCTGACATCATTAAAGTCTAGTTAAAGTGGAAAAAAAGTCCAGTTCTGCTAAAAGCAATGAGATGATGAAAGTGGCCTGTTTTTCTTGCTTAACATAAACACAGCTTTATCTACGCCAATTTCCAATTCATGTCTGATGGATTTGTATTTTTGGTGGCCTCACAGGCTCATCAGTTTTTAAGATTGACATTGGTTTAGTATCTTTCTGGATAGCTATCTTTGGCATCGCCCATTGGCTGGCTTGCTTACTGTGTTTTGCTATCCTTGTGCAATACATCAAGGAAGATGATGGAGTCCAATCATTTATTTCACAGTTGAATTCCTCCTTATTATTCTGCCCTTATGTACGCTCAGCTGCAGAGAACAGCAGAAAGAAAAGAGATGGCAAGATACAAAAGCTTGAAGAAGACTTGAAACTGCCAGAATGATTTCAGATCCATTTCAGTGGCTGAGTTGCAGTTGTGCACTGAGGCAAAAACCTACCCACAACATCACTGCATTGATTAATCAGGACCTGACAACATCAAAAGGTAAGGTTTTTTTTTTTTTTTAACTAATACTTACTTGGGTACTAAATGACAAGGAAACAGAATAGCAAAAGTAAGAGTCAAGCAGTGTAGTAAGAAACTAAATTGAAAGTGTTGAGGAAAATCCAGGAAACACAAGATGAATTAGTGTCTGAAGCAGAGCATAGAATTAAAAAGTTTGATGACATTCACGGTTAGAAAAGGAATCAACTCAGAAGGGATAAATAATCAGATCAGCGCTGTTTACTTATAAAAATGAAAGAAAGAGTAAGATGGCATCACTGTGAAAGCGAGAGAACAAGAGAAAGACAACAGATGAAACTCTCCAGTAGACACAATAACAGATATGATGGGAAGAACAAAAGCCACGGTTCAAGAAGTGCATGCTGCCAGAAATTAGATTAGCGTACAATGAGAACACTGAAGGAAATTATCATATAGAAATTCATGAAAGGCAAAATGATTTGTTGAAAAGTCCACTACAAAGAAAAGAAGACACACAAGGTCAGGTTGTCAAAGTGAAAGATACTAATAATGAATCAAAAGTAAATTGTTCATAATAATAAATAATTGTCACCCAGCTGCTCTACTCAACTCGACACAGACAGTCTTTCAAAATAAAAGTCCCTTCAAAATAAAAGACTCTCTCATTAACAGACACAAGACCACACAAGCACGCACACGCACACACACACACACACAGACAAGACAAAAGTCTTTCAAAATAAGAGCCTCTTCAAAATAAGAGCCCATTAAAAAGGCAACGATGACACAGCTTGTTGTATTAATACTGAATTTGCTGAGCAGTGTCAATAATAATGTACGTATGGGGGAGAAGGGGCCAGAGTCAGGCACACTCATAACTTTTAGTTATATTATATCCTCCTAAATGTTACAGACTAGACCTTTAAAGTGAGATAATATAACTTTTCACAAAGACTATATTCTTTGCTGGGTACCCAGTCATTTTACTCACTTTCTATCAAATATGCGCTTTGACACTACTCAAATAAAGCCAAATTAGCCACTACCTGGGAAACATTACTTTAAATTTACAGTAATAATGTAATGCAGAATTGGAGAGCACACAGGGAAATGTTGCTGCATATTTGAAACCTATGAGACAGGTGAAGAAACAACAAATAATGATTTCACATGTGCACACACGCACACAAACTAAAAGAAGAAACCAGGAGAATTCACTGGAGAGGATGTAGCAGTCCTGTCTCCTAGAAACTACGATTATATGTAGACACAAACAAGATACAATGTAATGCTACTCCTGCTGTGTGACACTTGTTTCTAAAAATGGCTGAAAATTGAAGACAGCTATGATGTTTTCATGACAATTCAGTTTTCTGGGGCTCCAAATTTTGATAAGTGGAGCCTAATAAACACAGCAGCATGGTATGACACTCAGCATATAATATGTACCAGGGTCAGCACTGTGTCAGTCTTAAAGATGCAAAGTAAAAGAATTTCTCAAATACAGTGTTTGCCTGTGAAAAAAATAGCTGAAATAACACATTCCAGACGCTTGCACAAACCACCCGAAACAAACACAGTAACAAATTAAAAATATATATATTTAGGCATTAAAAATACAAGTGCAGCAACAGTAATGGTTGCAAATAATAACCTCAGTGATCTGCTTTAATTTGGTGCAGTTTGTTCACAGGCATAAAAATACTTTCTGTTTGACAATATCTTGAGTTTCAAACGCAGCCGAAAGGGGGAATAAAATATGCTAACAGCTCACATCTGCTGCAGAAAATAGGGCCAATAGTCATTATCACAAGTCATTAGACAATGATACAGAGGAAATTCACAGGACACTTTAAACCAGATGTATTACACTAATAAGCAGTGGTATCAATGTCACTTGAGCATCAGTCTATTGTACACTAACTACATCTATAAATCATACCGTATAATGATGGTCTAATGACTGTGCTAATTAAACAGATAACAGTTTTTTTTTGTAACGCTAATTGCATTATAACATAAGAATAAAATGACATAATTGCAACAAAAATGAGCAAATAAAGCATTCAATGTGTCTAAAAATGTGTCTTTCAAAGTATCCGGGTATTGTTGGTCTCACATGGAGGCTAACTGAAATGTCACGCTGGACATTTTTAGATGAGATGTTTTAAAAAGTTGTGCAAAAATGGCAACCTTTGCTCACCCCTGGGAGCAGTTACCATGGTGACGACAAGGCCTTTCCATGCAGCAGTAACTTGGTTAACACAAAAGCTCCCAATGAGCCACTGTATGAGGACTAATAATAAACTGCTTCAAATAAAAAGCATTTTAGGTTAGGTCAAGTCTTCTTTCTCTCGAGGTGAATGAAGCCTGGAGATTTTTTTTAGATATACACTGTAGGTGGACAGTTATAAGAGGATACAGCAAACCCTCAATAGTCAGACCTCAGCCCACCTTTGGACCATGTAAAAACTGCTTAACCTTCACCTGAACCGGCTAACTAGGTTTCTAACTAGGTTCAGAAACTCATCTCATCCATTTACGAACTCCTCTACCCGATTTCTCTTCTCTCATGTACCTTACCCTCTCATCCCTCGACCCTCATCCCTTCATCCTACACCCCCTTCCCTCCATCCTTCATCCTTTCTACAGTATGTCATCTTGGTTCACCATCTCCATCCACAATATACTTGTCTAAATCTATATCCAGGGGCTTATTTTCTTTAAACTCTGCTATAGAATCCGACAATCTTTGACCCA
Organism: Larimichthys crocea; assembly: GCF_000972845.2. Taxonomy (NCBI): domain Eukaryota; kingdom Metazoa; phylum Chordata; class Actinopteri; family Sciaenidae; genus Larimichthys; species Larimichthys crocea. Next base: position 11,921,067 of record NC_040030.1, on the reverse strand, counting down.
CAAGAAGGCAGAAATGTTTTTTTGCAGACGAGGCCAGCAGGTCATTTTCGTATCACACCTGTCACAGAGATCGGTGAGGGGCTTCAAACAGTGTTATTGGTAAGTAAGAGAAATCGTATGTACTGGAAGTCCAAAGAATCCCAACAGCAGTGATGCAACTAAGTTTTTTCCTAAGTACTGCAGTACATATTCAAGGTAGCTGAGTATTCATACTTTATTCTATATTGTATTTTTTAATCCACTACAGTAAATTTGTCAGACAGCTTTAATCACCAGTTCAGTGAAAACCATGTATCTCTAAATGTAGTGATTTTTAATAATTTAAAAATCTGAAGGATTAAGTGTTTCTTTAATATTTCTTAAACTAAATAATCTATTAACACCCCAACTTTATCAGCTGGAAAATGCTTTGTCACGAAGCTGAAAACAGGCTGTTAGTCTGAGCTCATGAAAAGCTGATGCTACGAGCATATGATGATTTTATAGATCTTATGATGCATTACGTTAGATTAAACTACCCAACAGTATATACAGCACATCAACATACACATACAACAACATACACATTAATGCAGCAGTAATATTAATCCAAATATTAATCCAAAAACATCATATATAATAGTAAAAGACTGAAAGGGACTATTTATTGCAGAATGAGTACTTTACTTACATACAAGATTTAAAAGGCAGGACTGTTACTTGTAGTAGAGCATTTTCAGTGTTCTCAGTGTGTGCTGTTTGTACTGAATACTTCCTCCACCACTGTCCAACAGCCTCTTTCAGTTTTTGCATTGATTTAATTGGAACTCTGTAAAAATAGCAGCACACTGATCTATCTTCATCCCTCATTATGTCCGATATTAGTCCTAAACTGTTCAAATCCATAGTGTAAGACTTTATCTATGCAGTAAACAGAGAAACAGAGAAAGAAAGAGGCTGAAACAAAGTTTACTCAGTTGCACATCAAATTGATTTGCATTTCCCAGACTAATGCGCAAACCTAGGAGCATATTTTGTGCCTTATGCATAAATCAACAAGGATAATCACATTGTGAAAATCAGGTTGATGAGGTGCTTCTCCCTCACTGCCAAAGAACCCAGGAGGATGTGCTTCAGTCAGAAAAATTTGCTCCCTGACAAAATAAGAAGAAGAAAAAAAAAAACTCGAGATGATGTGCTATTTCAGGTGCCAGGAAATGTCGGTCGCGGAATATAATGAACCAAATCATAAGTCTCTCCGCTGTCACATTGCCTCATTCACTCAGTCATGAGACGTTAACCACATCCAATGAGAGCGAGTGCTCCTCTCAGACAGTCAATGAGTCGCTATGACAACAGCTCTTGACAAGGGGAATCGGGTTTGATGTCTTGAAAAAACAACTCTCGGCATCAAGAGGTGCTGCTTACTGACTGAGCCCCTGCAAAGGAGCCGGTCCACTCTGTAGGATGATGGAGCTTGTAAATTTAATTCAGATCATCTGTTTTATTTTGTCAAAGAGGGAGAGCTTATGAATAAGGAGTCTCATTGCATATTCAGAGACAGCGAGCATCAGTGTCAATGGGATGTCAGTGGGACGAGTTTCCCTTCATCTATTAACCTCTGAACGGGTGGCCGTGAACCCGAGACCCCCACAACTCATTATTGATGCTTTCTAATTAGTCTTTCGGCTCTCTTTGATCCCATATCTTGTTATTCACCACCGTGGCTCCCGTGCCCTTTGGAAATAGCAAAATCATTTCTTCTCATGCTGAGATTTACAGTTATTGCGTGCCGAGGCCAGGCTAGGTAATTTGGAGATGAAAATAAGCAGGGACAGGAGGAGAGTTCAAGTCTGTAACTCATTTCCACCTTCACTTCCTCCTCCTCCTCCTCCTCTTCCTCCCACATATGAAAGTAATAACTCAGTCTTTGTGTCCTCAGCTGACTATGGAGCCTTCGTTAGAGCATCACATCGCCAGGCATGTTGGTCTCAAGGTTGTCCTCAGCGCTGAATATGAACCTCAATAAAATTGATCCACGCATATCTCAGCCAAAGACAGATGGCTGTTGGATAACAGTTGAGCTCTCGAGAATGCCAAGCTGAAAAATTTACACATCAAAAAAAAAAAAAAATTGCCAACATTTCTGCTCAGGTAAAATTACACAGTAGTGCATTTGCAGTACGTTTCAGTCGGTCCTCATGCCGGAGGCATTTCTCAGATGTAATTCTGCTTTGAAATCCAACACTAATAAAAAAACACTAAAAAAAAAAAAGATATTGAAAAGTAACCTGCAGTGAAGACCAAATATAAATGAACCAAGTAATGTATCCATTTCCCAGCATGTTATTATGAGTGCAAACTGTGCAGATTTACCAAAACCATATTGTGTCTAGTTCACAATCATGGTGATAAATGAAGCTAAAGCTGTGTAGGAGGTGTTTTTGTGTGCATTTCTATCATATTTCTTCATGTTTGGCTCCAGAAATATTCAGTGTATATAGTAACATATGGTTCCAGTTCGTCAGAGGTTCCTATAATGTGCCAGCGGCTTCTCCTCTCCCTCTAATAATCCCACTAAATCTCTCCACTGCTCCCTCCCTGAAGTGGACATCAGCCTTAGGACCTGTAAGTAAAGCCATGCACCTGGTGCTGTGAGGCCAGTAAACATAGATGATCTGCTCCCAAAAACCTTGAAATCACCCGACCTCATCCCCGGGGCTGAAGAGGACAGAGTGTGTGTGTGTTTGTGTGTGTGTGTCAAAAAGCAAAAGACAAATTGAGAGGAGGAGAAGAGGTGAACAAAGGAGGGTAAGGGTAGTTGTAGGCTGCACTGGGAAAATGTAAACAGTTGTGCATGATTGTGTTTTGGGGCAAATTCAAGAAGAGAAAAAGAGTGACGCATTCATGTATGTTGCCAGTGTGTGTCTGTAAGAAAAGGGGCAAGAGGTTTTGATTGGATAGAGCGAGGCCTCTACTATACTAGTTCTGATTGCTCACCTGGTGTATATTTAGTGTGTGTGAGTGTGTGTGTGTGTGTGTGTGTGTGTGTGTGTGTGTGTGTTTATGTATGCCCTGATTACTCTGCCAGTGAAGAGGTCCTAATCAAATAGTGACGAGAGAAAAACACCTGATCCTCAGTAATTGCATTAACTCCTGACTAGGCTCAGCATTCACACACACACACACACACACACACACACACACAAAATCAATTATCAATAACGTTTAGCTGTCTTTTCTTAAAACATTTATTCATTACTTTGAGTGTTAGCAACTTTTTAATCAAAGAGTTATCCTCTATTGACGTCAGCTGCTTGCACATGTGCATTTAGTTAAGTGTGTGAAGATGCAGTACCACCCTCTGCCACTAGATGTTGATACTGAGTTACCTTGCCTACGTACACTTTAGCACATAAAAACATTTTTATGCATTGTAGGGAAAGCGCTAAAAACTTCACAGCGCATTATTTTGACCCTCTTTTTACTATTTTTAAGGTTATTTTTGGGGGGCACCAGATTTCGGGTCCCCACAAAAATTTTGGACCCGTGACTGGGTACCAACAAACAAACACACACACACACACACACAAAATCAATTACTTGATCTAAAATCAAGTAATTTCAACAATTTGTCCATTACTTTAGCTCTTTCAAATTTGTTCTAATACTTTTAACAATTTAAACTTTATTTTTAGCACAAAGTTTAACCATATATTAGCATCGCTATTAAAAGTTTTGGATAATTGGTTAAAATACAGTCAGTAGATAATTAGCATTTATTCATTACTTTTAGATAAGTTTTTCCATCCTTTTTCCCACCACTTGTTATCTATAGACCTCCGCTCGCTAGCTGGCTATGTAGAGTTCAGGTGTTCTCTTTAATCTTTCCAAGAACACCCTGGGGAAAAAGTAGCTCTGGTTGGGAATCACTGACCTACATGACCACAGGCCTCTGGCTCATGTAGATGATAATAAAGTATATGACTAAAAGGATGGAGGCAGAAATGTCAGATGATGGAAGGAAGCCTGTGTGAGCCAGCAGTAATCTGAGAGTAATCAAATTAAGAGAAAACAGTCTTCTCTTCACCTGGCTGGACCCCGGACAGTGGTAATGTCCTTATAAAAACACTGATCCATCTACAGTAGAATTACAGCCTTTGCTGTTAAACCAAATCTGCCCTGTGTGTGTGTGTGTGTGTATTGGAGAGGAGCAGCTTGCCAATACTGCCATCAATATCTGTTCATCTAATAAATGCACAATCTTGCAAAATAAAATTGAGTTTCATTCACAGTCGCCAGCAGGGCCATATTGAAACCTATTGATTGCCTGTGCTGACGCTCGCCTGCAGAGGCGGCGGCAGCGGCCAAGGACCCATTGGTTTTGGGATGAGATGTGATCAGTGGAGCTGCCAAATGAGAGCAGCGACAGCGGCGACAGTGGGCGCAACTCAGCAGAGTTTTCGGTAGCACACACACACACACTGGCACTTAACCTTGAAGCTGTGTTCAACCTCACTGTGAATAATGCCCTTGGGAGAGGGAGGGGGGGGTGGGTGGGGGGTAGTGTGGTGGGGTAGGACGGGAGGAGGTGTGGCGGAAGGGGAGGCAAGGTGAGAGAGAGAGAAATACAACGAGATAGACACTGCGTTTAAAGAGCTGCAGTCTGTGAGAAGGTTGTATAGGAGGAGCGTGTGTGTGTGTGTGTGTGTGTGTGTGTGTGTGTGTGTGTGAAGGAGGAGGAGGAAGAGAGGGAGGGGTAGAGTAGGAAAGGATGCCAGAAAGGTCACTAGGCAAAAATGATGAAGTCATCTGTATTAGATTTTCTGTGACTGCAGCCTGGATGAAAGCTGGCTGCCGGCCAGAGAAGAGAGTTGCATGTACCTGCGGCCAGAGCTCCTCAGACATTAGCAGCTCGTCAGTTTTGTGGATTCACATAGAATTTCAATCAATATCTGAGGTTTGCTGGATACTGCTTTTAAAGAGGCCGTTTCTACAGCTTGGGCAACATGTATACTGAGATCACATCAAGTAAATTAAAGTACTTTTATTAATTGTGAAGACCTAATAATAAAAAATAAAAATAAAAAACACCGGGAAGTGCCACAATATACATGGTGGCGTAGTCTGATGCCACTGTGGGTTCTTGAGACTGACTCAAAGAGCAATGACGTTTCAATTGTTTTATTATAGTTCGCAATTCAATTACAGCTCAGTCTGTGGCGTCCGCAGGCATATACTCTGTTTCAGTGCTGCTGACAGCCGTGAGCGTCTCTCCTTGTCTCGTGTCTCTCTGTCTCCTCTCCCAGGTCCAGCACGCTACTGTGTTACAAGGAGAGAGTGATGAGCTCAACAGGACACAGGTGTGTCAATCACTCTCACCTGGCCCCCTCTACACCTCTTTCCTGCAGCCGATGCACCACGCCCCCTCCACATACATTTAAAACATTTCTTTTTCAGAAGTTTTTCATGAACTCAAATCTCAAATTTTGACACCATTTATGATCAGCATGTTTTCTACAGAAACCATATAGTTTTTTTTTAATAAGTAGAGGCAGGATCCACCATTGCTGGAGCTGGAAACAGTTGGTGGGCAGGTGAGGAATAACAAGGGAAATATTAGTATTGCACAGGGGGAAAAAACAAACAAAAAAACAGGATGCAGTGTTAGAAGAGAATGAATCACATGAAAGTATCAAAGTATAAAAGGCCTTTCACAGTCACAATTCACCCACTCAGGTGTTTTCACTTATTTTGCTTGATTCAACCTCTTTTAAGGACTGTGTGGGCACAAGCAGACTGTGATTGACTGACATTTACGTCACTACCCTGTTTTGTTGGCCCTGTCGAGGCGAAGTCACACTTACGCCTCAGTTCAAGGCCGTGTGACTGACTGGTTCGGGATTGTTTCCTGTCTAAGTGCGAGCTCAGCACACAAATTCGCAGCGTTGGCCAACAGAAACAGTTGTACCGTTGTACTGCGTGAATCTCCTGTGCGAAGATGGAGGGATCACTTGGAAGAGTTTTCGTACAACTTAACACTTACAAACTGTTTCCTCTGCTCAATATATTTTTTATTTTATTAATCACGTCAGACCCATGACATTACGATGAGTAGAGTACATGGAGCTTCTTCAGAGTGGGGGTCTAAATCAGACAAATCAAAACAACTGTGTAGGAGTGCTTTGATGATCCCCATCTATCCATGTCCAAGAATTCACCCCACAGCCCACCTGTCTGCCTTAATAACCAACTTACCCACTAATTCATTAGTCAGTAAGTTCAAAGATGATGTTTTTGTCTTATATACGAGAAACTAAACTGTAGAGGTTTGTTTATATTTTACAGAAAAAGATTGGCATTTTGGAAAATACACATGTGGCGTAGACTGATGCCACTGTGGGTTCCTTCGGGAGGTAAGACTCACACGGATGAGGGTTTAACTTGTTTATTTTCAGGATTTGGTTATGCACAATACACAAAGCAGCTCCGTCGGTGTCGTTCGCAGGCTTCTGGTCCTTCAGGGCTGCCGACATCCGGGCACGCGTGCATCTCTTGTTCCAGGTCCAGCACGCTACTGTGTTTTAGAAGGAGAGAGTGATTAGCTCAACAGGAAACTGGTGTGCTAATCACTCTCACCTGGCCCTGCTCTCCTGATCCCCTCTCCACACCTCTCTCCTACAGCTGATGCACCACGCCCCCTCCACAACACACATTTGCTTTTCCTGCACAATTTTGTGATTTTCGGTGACATCAGCTACACTGTTTACTGGCAACACTTTCTCAAAGTTACTAGTAATGTAAACATCCTACTGCCACTGCTTCACATTAAAAAGGCAACTGGCAAAAAAGGATGGCTTTTACTGTGAAAGAGCCACAGGAAATGCAATGCGTTTGTCACTGCAGTTAGCACTGATAAGTAATAATGTAGTCACTGTTGTAGCAGCTTAACTTAAAGTGTATGCTGTAGTATAAACCTATACAGTAACTACAGGTGTGGTCTAATCAACCAGGACTGGTACTTCAATGCTCTCCTCTAGTTGGCATTGAAGTACCAATGCCTCCTTCAGGAGTGCAGGGATAAGGGGGGGCAGGTATGACTGCATCAAGTGGAGGTCGGCTGCAGAGGTTTCCCCACCAAATCAAACTGACTGGCGTACGAAGGAGGAGGAAAGCGGGAAGTCAGGAGCAGATGGGCAGTGACCTGGCCACCACTGCCGGCCCACCAACTGGAGGGTGTTATGGCTGAAGGTCCAAAACACAGGTAGATAAAGAAGGCACCCCAAAAGATGTATGTCACAAACAGGTGTGGTCTAATCAACCAGGATTGAAATGTTGAGGGATTACAATTTAAATTATTTATTTGAATTCATGCTTTTTAGAGTCCCTCCCCCACCAACACACACACAGTCACACACAAGTTCTGAGTTTGTCTTCATGACTCTTTCATATGTCCACAGAGTCACTTTGTAAAAATCCAATAATTGTTCCCAAAAAGTTTGGAGACTGTGCCTTCCTCCAGGGTCCTGCATCCACTCCCCCTACTCGCTTCTGCGACTGCTAAATCACTGATGCAACAAATAGGCAATCCACTCCCTGTGGCCCAGGATAGCTCTCACACTGTAGTCTATGCAGTGAAGGCCTTTTTCTACAGCTCACAGAAGCTTCGTCTGTTACAAAAAATTAAAACCAGGACTCCCAACATTCAAGAGGATCTGGATATCAGAAGAAAGTGAATATCACTTTTCTAGTCTGCAGATAGTTGTTGGAGGATCCGAGGGAAAACACCCATGTTCAGGCATAAAATACAGCCACAATTCTCCCAGAGGCAACAGTCGAACTGAAGTCATTCATGAGCCTCGTTTGTTGGGTGTTGTAGTTTCCTTGTTAAGTGGCCACATGTAGTCAAAGAAATTACAGTGCAGCTCCTATAAAAGTTTAATGACATTTCCTTCAAACACATTCATATGTCAAATTTTGCCTTGGCGCCAAGTAATTGAAGTGGCAATTTTGTAGACAAATTATTTTTCTCTGAGCCTCAACTATCACCAAACAAATAAGTTTTCCATCTGACACAAACCACCATGGCCCATAAGATAAAATAGAAACAATACATGTGTCCTGAACAACTGGGCTTTCTTGGCTCGGGGATTATATGTACTGGGTGAGTAATGGGGAGCAGGTGTGCAGGCAGGTGACAAATCGGGAGATGAGTTGGAGCTGGAAACAGTTGGTGGGCAGGTGAGGAATAACAGGGGAAATATTAGTAATGCCCAGGGAAAAAAACAGGATGCAGTGTTAGAAGAGAATGAATCACATGAAACTATGACCAAGCGTTTTTTCTTTTAAAAGGCCATTCACAGTCACAATTCACCCACTCAGGTGTTTTCACTTATTTTGCTCGATTCAACCTCTTTTAAGGACTGTGTGGGCACGAGCAGACTGTGATTGACTGGCATCTACGTCACTCCCCTGTTTTGTTGGCCCTGTCGAGGCAAAGTCACACTTACGCCTCAGTTCAAGGCCGTGTGACTGACTGGTTCGGGATTGTTTCCTGTCTAAGTGCGAGCTCAGCACACAAATTCGCAGCGTTGACCAACAGAAACAGTTGTACCGTTGTACTGCGTGAATCTCCTGTGCGAAGATGGAGGGATCACTTGGAGTACAACTTAACACTTACAAACTGTTTTCTCTGCTCAATATTTTTTATTTTATTAATCACGTCAGACCCATGACATTACGATGAGTAGAGTACATGGAGCTTCTTCAGAGTGGGGGTCTCAAAACAACTGTGTAGGAGTGCTTTGATGATCCCCATCTATCCATGTCCAAGAATTCACTCCACAGCCCACCTGCCTGCCTTAATAACCAACTTACCCACTAATTCATTAGTCAGAAAGCTCAAAGATGATGTTTTTGTCTTATATACGAGAAACTAATCCGTAGAGGTGTGTTTATATTTTACAGAAAAAGATTGGCATTTTGGAAAATACACACATTTGCTTTTCCTGCTAACAGTTGGATCACTAACACTCTCATGTTTGTAACCTTTGGAGATGGGTAGTCTTTAAGCTAAACAATATTTAGCATACAAACACAAGTGTTCTCGATCTTCTCATCCAACTTTTGGCTTTTTAGAAATTTGCTAGTAAAGCAAGCAAAGTGTTGGGCGAGAATATCGCTAACACTCTCATGTTTGTATTGTTTGGACATAAGCTAAGAGTTTTCTGGCTGTGGCTTCATATTTAGCATACAAACATGAGTATTATCAATCTTCTCATTCAATATTTGACATTTTGGAAATTTCAATCTTGTACCACAGTATAAAGCTACAGCCAGAAAACTGTTAGCTTAGTTTAGCATCAAGACTAGCCATGTTCAAAGGTTAAAAAAAAAACAATGTGCACCTCTGAAGCTAACTAATTCATGAATAGATCATAAATAGCTCATAAAAAACATGTCCAATGTGTGCTTTTGACACTTTATTATTATTTTTTTTCACAGTCGGAGAGCCAGGCTAGCTTTTTTACCTTTTTCAAGTCTTTACTCTAAGCTAACGTTACGAAGCTCCTGGCTTCACCATAATAATCAGCGATAATATTTATTAATATCGATCTTCACATCTAACTTTTGGGAACAAAGAGAATAAGTGTATTTCAAAAAATGTCAAGCAACTTTAAAACAATTCTTGGCCTGTGCTCACATCTGCCAATTTCAGTGTGAAGATGGGTAAAGTGCAGTGTAAGGGCAGTCTTGTCCTAATGATAAAAAAAGATGTCGATGACAATGCTGTTATAGGAGCTGATACAGCATATAGCTTCTCTATACATATTTCAAAAGGGAGAGGACAATCAGCTTCTGCTTAATCACCCATTTTAACACTCGCCCTTAGCTGTTATCAAAAAGCACTATAAGGGTGTGAGCACGAACTGCTTCCATCAGTGAGCTCTTTTGGAAAATCAGTGCAGTCATGCCTCAAGTGTAGACTCAGAGGAAGAATATTTCAAAGTTTTAGTAATTGGGATTCAGCTGATCCTAAGCTGCCACCCCCACAGTTTCAGCTCTTCACATTTCTAAGAGCTCTTTGCATAACTCGGCATGATTGGTTGTGATTTCTCAAGCAGAACCCTGAGCGTCTGACAAGCCGGTGCGACATTGTTGAGAATGTCAGGGCGGGTCAATCAGCACACCGTCAAATGAAAGCTACCAATTACCCCGCAAACCAATCACACGAGGCACAGGTTTGCATGTAGATTAGCCACGGCAAGGCGAGACACTACAGGAAAAAACATTTTTTTTCATGCACAGGTCAATTTTGAGATTTTGGACAATTTTTCTGTCTTCTTTCAGACAGTGCTAAAAATACACATTTAGGTGATTATTTAACTACGCATTGACTATTTGTGCCTGTGGATTTCACCAACAGTACTCAACGGGAAGTTTCACAGTGATTTATATTAGTTCCAATGTAAATGGACTGTACTTATACAGCACCTTTCTAGTCTTCAGGCCATTCAAGGTGTTTTTACACTACAGTACATATCTCATTCACCCATTTACACACTGATGGTGTTGGCTATCATGGAAGGTGCCGACTGCATCACTAGTTTTTTGGGACCTAATCATTCACACATATTGACAAACTGATGTCGCAGCCTTTGGGAGCAAATTGGGGTTTAGTATCTTGCCCAAAAACACTTCAAACCACAATCATCTGATTAGTGAACGACTGAACTTACCTTCTAAAGCCACAGCCACCATGTTGTTCGTTACTCTCCCACCTCAGTCCCACTTACACACCAAATCATTCAGCTTTTATTCATATATCATGCTAAGCCTGATTTATATAACTGTTTTAATAATAAAAATTATGGTGAAAATCATTTTTTCTTAACATTTTTTATTGGCTGTTGAAAGTATTCTCTGATTCATTGGGTAATTAAAAGACATCCAAAATTCCCTCTGTAAAAAAAAAAAAAAACTCGACTCTAAATGAAACAAGAATTTTGAACCTGGCTTTAGCCAATGTTCAGATCTGTGTCTGGAAATATATGCAAGTTCGCACATTTTTAATTAGATAATGCCTCATTTGCATATTGAAATGTAACATTTTGGGAGTTTATAGCTATCGGTTGACATATTTGAAGTGTTTGCTCTTAACACCAAATGTCTGATATTGTTAAATTCATTGCTGTCGTAGAAACGGTATGGGTTCTTTGGTAAACGCTGTAGCCCTGGTGTCAGCAGAGGGAGCAAAGGGTTCATTTGTCTCCCTCCCGTATCTAAACACAACTGTTTGGCGACTCAGATAGAGAGAGATAAATATTTGGCTATGACACGCTGTTGCTCAGAGTAAAAAGCGCCCTGTGAAAAAAAATGACAGACTGCATTATTCATCACATCACAGTACTAATAAATTCAATGCTTTGTACGTGGCAAGAAAAAAAAAAAAAGAGGAAGAATGTGGAAACGCAGTCCACCAGGAGGCCACTCTATCATGCTGTCGTAAACCTCTATTACGAGGACTGCCCGGGAATTCTGCACGTATAAATCACTCCCCTAATATGACCGTAGCATGCTCGCTGACCACAGGCTGCTAACTACCAAAAAAAAAAAAAAGAAGAAGAAGAAGAAGCCGAAAACACTTACACAGAAAACAAACACCCTCCCCCACCATCCCGCAGTTCAGTTGTAGTGACCCAAAAGGCAGAAAGCAATTTCAGCTGCGGGTACAAGCATTATTACAGGTCTTGATGGAAATGAATGGTGGGGTGGAGAGCTCGACAGGGTAATGCCTCACATTCCTTGTACAGCTTTCTGGGTCAGGCGTTTCCTAAGATTCCCTGACGCATGTGGCACCGGCACAGGAACACGCGCACACACACACACACACACACATATATATATATATATACATACAGATACAGATTTATTTTTTGAGTTTGTATTCTGTAAGTGAGGCCATTCGTTCAGCAGCACATGAGACATCTAAATTCATTATTGACTGATAATAAGGCCGCTGGCAAGGACGACTTGTTGGCAACATCTAGCCTGCTCACCATACTATGCAGGAATATGATATAGCCTCTGAATTAATTAACTACCACTGTGAGACAATGGGGAATATGTTTACAGGCCTTTAAAGAATTCAACTGGAGATGGTTGTGAGAGATATTTTATGTTTCCTGCCTTTTGAAATCTGTTCATCACTCATTAGGAAACACAGTCTCTTTGAGCAGAAGGACAGTAAATACTGAGCCTGCAGTGGCATTGACTGGGCTAGAAATTAATTTGTGTGCTGCTCTCCGTTAATTAATCACTTTTAAGGATGGTACCTTAGCCAAACTACACAGGATGTTTTGACATTGGTAGTCCTCAGAACATCCTCGTGTCCAAAAAGCGTCCATTCAGAAATTAATTACAGTCTTAGCATGGCTGCGCCATCACTGTGAGTGCAAGCTGTTTTAATTAGCACAGCGAGAGCGTAGGTTATTCAGTCAGTTAATTCTCTGTAATGCAGCACAAGCCAATAAATGCACATACAGTTCATAGCATTATCTGTATCTGTTAACCATATGAATTATCTGTATCTGTACTCGGAGTGGGCGGGGCCTAGCCCAAAAGTGGGTGGGATTTAATCTGGAAGTGGGTTGGGTTGTCTTGAAACAGGCGGGGCTTTAACCGGTATGTTACTTTAAACATGCAGTTGATATGGGTTGATCAGAAATTGTTATATGTATTGCTGATTAGAAAACTATTTACAGGACAGCATCAGCATTGAGCTTCAGATCAATGGTTTTGATCACGACAGCAAAACGAACTATTTACAGAACAAGTTTTGCAACAATGAATACAACACATGCGGTTGCAATTCTGAAGTAAACTCAGTGTGAGAGAGAGAGAGAGTGTGTGTCCGTCAAGCAGATACGCAACGTGAGTCGCATTCTACCAAGCACCACATTTTACCAGAACTCTACTTGTTAAGTACAAACCGAAGTAAAAACAAACCTGAAGCTGAAGAAACCCTCAACGTTAATGGAATAGACCCGCAAACCTGAGTGACTGAGGGAGAGACAGAGAGCTGTTCTGTGTGTGAGTGAGCAGAGCGGGACACAGCAACTCAATACATCAATACAGAGTCAGCTACCCGATGAGGATTTTCATTCAATCCGAGCACAGATACTGACTCATATTACTCGTATAATACTCATACTCAAAAGTGCTTTATCCGTACCGGATACTCGGCGAGTATCCGGTCTTAGCATGTCGGTCTGGACTCTTGGATTTGTGCATGCATACAACCATACATCGGCTTATACACACACACGTATGTATGTACACATGCACCTACGTACCTGCAATGTCACACAAAGAAGGGCACTGACAAAAGGCAAGAACAAAAGAGGAAGAAAACGATCATTTAGATCATTTTCTGCATTGTTAACACAGTTTAAAGAGGCTGATGCATTCCACAGGGACACCAACACAACCGTGTCTTTTCAGCGCCTGTGCATGTTCCCAAATCCCCCCTTCCTTCCTTTTGCTCTGAGACAATCAATAGACGTTTTTTTTTTTCTCCCTGCAGTGGACAGCCAGGAATACAAAGGACCACCAGGTAATAAAAGTCAGAGCCTGATGTCACAACTTCAATCTCTTTAGCTGCTTGTAAACGTCATTGATGAGTAAATAAAGAAAACATGCAGCGGCGCCCGGCAGCCACTTCCCTCCACAGGTCAGGGCTTAATTCATCTTCTCCTGATTATGAAGAATAAATAAATAAAAGGATGTCCGCCTTACCTCAGTAGACATTAAAATGCGATCCACAGGTAACAAATGTGCACCTTATCGTGACAAGTTGAGGCGAGTGCGGAAAAATTGCAACAATATTAGAAGCATAAACTCTGGATTTGTGTCATGTGAGGTAGACTATATTGTCATTTTTCTTTCAGGAAAGCTTCTTAGCCTTCACATTAAAAAGAAATACAGACTACTGTACATTCAGAAAGCAACAGCTCAGAGACATTTGTTTCCCTCGTGATGCGTAACTCTTTGTTTTCTATTCGCTGGTGCAAGACGCCAGGACGTATCTGATCATCTGAACCGATGCTCTATGTGATCGTGTCATGTTTAATTTGAGACCTTGCCTCCTGCTTTGCATTACTGCAGGATATACAGCGTTCCTGTGCTGCTTAAAAAAACAGAGAGATGCATGAAAAATGACTTTCCAGGACTGCAATGGGGTTATACATAGTGTTACACATGTTAAAGCTACTGTAGCTCCAGCACAAACCTGAATTATTTATATCTTCTTTACCCATCTATAAAATCACGCAGCTACAAACAAGCAGTGTGCGAAGCAGTCCTCAGCATGCACAAGGTTTCCTTCACTGATAACCTAATATCAATAGGATTTCTTTCTATTTCGCCTGGAACTGAGAAACATCCGAAGGTCATTCTTGCATAAATTCTCAACGCACAGATGAATACACATCATAAGGGTAGTCATTTCCATTTGCTGTTTCAGTCAATTTATTGAATATGCATCAGGTCATGATTTCGAATGCTCCTGCGGTCCACGCAGAGGTAATTAAACCAAATATGATCAACGGCCGGGTGTTAAAACAGCTCAACCTTAAACAGCAGCTTAGCAACTGGAGGTGAAGCAGCAGTTATGGGAAAAGAGGAGAAGAAGGCAGATTAACGAGCAAGGAAGGAAAGTGATCGAAGAGACCTATCGAGAAAAATACAAAAAATAAAAAATAAACTGTTCGCAGAACATTTTGGACCGGTGGTGTCCTTGAAGGCACCGTTAAAACACTGCCACGAGGGCTGCTTCAGAGCAGTTGTAATCTTCTTCAGTGTTTTGAATAAGGAATGATTCAATTATTCAGACAAAATGAATTTGTATAGCACATTTTGTACATTAAAATGCAATGAGCCCTTCAGGTGGCGAGACAGGTTGACTGGTCTCATGCTTCATTCATGATGATCAGCGGAGCAATTAATACACAAGCTACTTTTGTTAATTTTCCTTTCTGGGTGACACCATGACATGCCAATTGTTTTGGTTTTTTATTAAAAACACTGTCATTTAAGAGACCTTATTACTTTACTTTATTACTATTTTTTGGATTCAAGTGGCAATTGAAGGTTCACTGGACTGGCTCTGCTGTAATGAATGGACAACAACAAAGTAAACCAGATACAAACAACACGCTGAATGTATTGTTAATATGACCAAGTTGCGGATGTCGTAGATGTCAGAAATTCCTTTTGTCTCCAGTAGTTTGTAATTACGGTCTAAACATTGCAGCATGAATGTGGCATTATCATAGCATTAAGCAGGTGGAAACAGCGAGCCTACCAGAACCTCTAAACACATATGTTTAGTTTGTTTAATCTGTAAGAGAACAAAAGTGTCCAAACTACAAGTTTACAGTAGGTTATGGCGGTGAAAAATCATTAAATATTATCATTATGAAATAAAAAACGGGGACAAGTACTTCTTCATGTATTTTAAAGAGGGAAGGGAATGACATGCAGGGAAGAGGTGAGCGTACAGATATGACAGTGGTCAGTCGTCTCATCATCTAACTCTCTGCAAGAAAGCGAATAAGCACATTTTCCAAGTATTTTATTAATATTTTAAACATATTAAACCTTGTGTCTTTGCTGATCCGTGTGAAACCCTCATGCAAATACAAAAAATGTCACATTGACATTTTGGATAATCAAACATGTGACCCTCTACTTATCCTGAATTATTAGATCCTTATGAGGGTCTGAGTTATTATTAGATATGATAGAGATTTTTAAAGATCCTGAAGATAAAGATATTGTCAAATAATGATAGATGAATGATTGAGAAGGCATTTTTTTGCCAAATGCAGCAGCTGGACTCGAAGTGTAACAACAGGTTCTCCTTCACCCCCAAACACGTCTACTTTTCTCTCTCTGTGTCTCATCAGTCTCTTTGCCTGTCTTCTCGTCTCTCTTGCCGCTCTTTTAACCACCGTCTCTTGGTGTCCTTTTCTTTCTCAGTGAATTTGTCTCTCGGAGCAGTCGCACTCCAGACGAAACAGATGAGTCTGGAATGTTCCCACACTGCACACGACGATGGATGACAGCAGTCCTCAATGGGGTTGTGTGCCTGAGTGTTTTTCTTGCCTCCATATGAGGCTATTTTCTCTTTCTTTATCTATTCAACTTTTTTTTGTCTTCTCTTTATGGCAACACCTTTGCAAACAAAATCTCATGGTCTCCTCAGTGTCTCTGAGCCTCTGTCTCTATTTTTCCTCTGTTCAGGGACGTCCAGTCATCCAGCCTCTAAATTAGGCTATTCCATGCCGTTGCCCAATTGCCCAACAGCATGAGGCTCTGGCCGCAGAAGTTACACTGAGCGAGGGCTTCAGCCTGCCTTTATTAAATCCTGAAGTAAAACCCCAGCATCACCATCTGTGTGGACAAACACTGGGCATTTTTCTTGCAGCTTATGTGTCCTTTAGAAAGGATATATGTGCATTAAAAAGTCTTAGAGGACGTCACTCTGATACACAGTCATGGCCACATTTGCCTCCCTCCATCTATCTTTCTTCTTCTCAGTTTCTATTCCTAACTTTCTCACATTCCTCTCCTTATTTGGCTACACAGGAGACCAAAGTAAAAGCCAAAGCCATACAAGCTGTCTTCTCTTTTTATTTTTTTTAAATATCACAATTTATTGGGCCATCTTTCCTTTCCATTCCTCAAATTTTTTGTCTCCCTCTCGTTTCTTCACTTCACTCGGAACCCGGCTGGCAAACATCGTGAGCCAGCTGTGAGGCTGCAATCAAACGAGCTCCTGCTAGACCCCCTGGGGTTCTGCTGAAACTACACTACACACACAAACACACACAGGATTTGAGGAAAATGTGTGCACATCTTTGCACGCTTTTACATGCACGTACCCAAACACACACATAATCACAAATCCAACAGGTTGGGGACAAGCATATGTGCACCAGTAATGAAGCACTGGCCAAAATCGTGCATACTTTTGGTCGTGATATGGCTTTTCATAAAAGGATTCACTTATTATTCAAAGTCATTCCACCCAAATCACTTTTAGGATTTTCTCTGCCTCTGGGAAAAGGTCATGGTATAAATTCTGAGTGTGTCCTGTGCTGAGAGGATATAATGTGAACGTGCAAAAGGCTGCACACACACACACAAGGGTACACCTGTACTAGACAAACAACTGCCTATGAGCGCAGAGGTAAACACAACCTCTGATAAACATGCAGGAGAGCAAAAGACCTCTTGTAAATCTATCATCTTGCGATGCAGCCATCCCTTAATCCCCCTTCAACCCAACCTTTCTCAATGCTCGAGCTACACTTAAAGCCAACTGACTGCTTGTTACAGGCAGTAAACAGGTATATCTCAAGTCAGTGCCTGAGTGCGTTGTTATGTCATGGCTGAGAAGAGACCCCCAGTGCGGCTCCATAACCCACTTACCGGCAGCCAGACAGACCGAAGATCGGAGGAGCAGGCTTAGGTGAGTCATGCATCAGCACTGCATTAGCTGGAGAGAGAATTTCAAGGCAGGATGGGAGTCTGTAGAGAGACAGCACAGGGAGCCGGGCTACAGCTCTCCGTCTCTGTCTGACTTCAAATTCTGCTCGATAAAGGGTTTCATAAGGACAACTGGAAACTCCAGTCTGCCACAATACACATATCGATCATGATGTACAGGTATGTACAGCTGAGGTAACCTCCCCTGAAGGGCTGATACCATAACACCCATCACTGTCAACTATATAGGATTTAAAGTGTTAAAGGAACTGTTAGACATATTGGGAATTACTTTACTGTTATTTGTTTTCTTGTAGGGTATCTTCAATAAGAAGATACCACTCTCACATCTGTATGGTAAAATTATAGCAAGAGCTTGCAGCCATGTTATCTTAGGTTCACACGTAGCCGGGTATGTTGAGAAACGAATATTTCCCTCCCTCCGTTTTCCAAAACAACATCGTGCACATAGCATCGTTTTCAAAAAAGTCAACCCGCATAAATACGCCATCGAGCACCGTCATAACTACGCCAAGCCTGTGGGCGGCAGTGTAGGAAGAAGGCGAATCCTCTGCAAGCCAATCAGAATAATGCTTCCATGAGCATCGTCATAGCAACAAGTAAACATTGGTCGCACTTTTGGCGCATCCGCTGCCTAAAACTCCGTTTATCTCAATTTACACGCAAACGCAAAACCGGAGTTTTCCAGAATCTCCACTCTCGCCGGAGTTTTTAGAAAGATTCGTTTTCAGAGGCGAATTCACCGTTTGCGTGTAAAAGATAGGTACAAACGAAGGGAAATATCTCAGTTTTTAAAAATACCCATGTACGTGTAAACAGGGCCTTAGCCTGGAAACATGGGGAATTAGCTATGCTACAAACAGGGCCTTAGCCTGGAAACATGGGGAATTAGCTATGCTACATTTGCCCAGAGGCAACTAAATTCATTGACCAGCACCTCGAAGGCTGAAGCGTATTTCCTTTTTGCGTATTTGCTTCCTGCCAAGAGTTAGCTGAGAATATCGATACCTCTCTCATGTAAAGTAAATTTCAAGTTACCACCAGTAACCATTTAGCTTACCTGAGCATAAAGGTGAGACCGCCGACCTGGATCTCGGATGTAACAAAAAGCACCTATTTAAGCTGAACTTACTAGCTAACGTATATGTGTTATCTCGTAGGCTAGCTGTTCCTCCTGTTTCCGGCCTTTACTGTATGCTAAGCTAAGCTAACATGGTGCAGGCTACAGTTCAATTTGTATTGAAGAGACTCATCTAAGTCTTGGAAGGAAAGAAATTGACCATATTTCCCGTAGTGTTGAACCCAAGCGCAACCTCCGGTGCTGAGAAATAAAGCCAATTGCTAAAAACTGCAATTCCTCGAGCGGTGGCCGCTCAATCAGTCTCCATAAGCCCCCATAATAAAATGCCCAATTTCACAGCATGTGAAATTGCATTCCATGTTCACGACAACTGTACAGGTGGTGAACTCTCCTTGCTTTTCCAACGAAATGTGGTGTTGCTCAACAAACAACACAAAGGGTTGTGTACAGAACTATTTTTCAGATTACTTCTAAGTATTTGAACTGTCATTGATGTAAAATTTCAGCCATCCATATCCAAATCCCAGGTGACATGAAAATATATTTCCCTCAAGCCTGCTTTGGCTGACTTTGAAGATGTCTGGGCTCCCACTTGTGAGATCAGAATAGGAAACTCATGTGTTTTACTAGCCTAGCTCAGCCTAGCCATGTCCCATCTCAACCCAACTGTGACAACAAAGCTAATTACCGAACCTCCGATCCCACAGTGCTGACAGTCTTGTTAGCCTCCGATTTACACTTTTTAATTGAATCAAGCGTATCGGCATCGTCTGGCTCATACTAAGTATTTTTGGCTGCTTGCAAGAGGCAATATGCAGAGAAGCTCAGTTTGATTAAGGATGAGTTTAAAATCAGCAATCCATACCGATGACACACCTGGAAAAGGTCCCATTCACACCTCATATTATGCGATGAAATGTCATGGGCCTTGAATTTCCTATTTATTTTCGGTAGAGACAGCTGAAGAGTGACAGAAATGTGGGGCAAGAGAGATGGGGAACGACATGCGGGAAAGAGCCACAGGTCGGATTTGATCCCTGGGCTGCTGAAGCAAGAGCTGAGCCTTCGTACATGGGGCGGTTGCTCTACCAACTGAACTAAACAACACCCCGAATTTTCCTCCATCTATTCACACTCCAACGTTAGCTGCGTGTATTTATATTCATTGTGTTTTTTTGTTTTTTTTTTAATCATCCAGATAAGACTGTGAAAGGATTTTTATGTGTTAATGGGGCCACGATGACAATAAGACAAGACCACCCAGATTACCACCCACATAATTCTCCACAAAACACACTTAATTCCTTTATCCTGCTATAATCTTGGCCTTCACGTTACAAGAAGGCATATGTGTAATAACCAAGGCTACAAGGTCTGCTTCACCCTACCCCCTCCTTCTGCATCAGCTTGTAAATCCTTGCCCAGAGGAACGCCAATCCTTGTACCATGAATAATCTTTTCACATCTCTGCCTTGAATTTGAAAATCTATATATTTGCTTTGATATTCTTATCTTGACAGTGAATTTTGAAGGGATCAAAACTTTTGCCTTCCAGTTAAAGCAGATTTTGGTTCCTGTGGGGATAGAAGCCAGATCATGTTCATGCACTGGACAAACAACGGATTTGACACTTCTTCTGAAATATGCTTATTCTTGCCCAGGGTCAGATGAGAAGATTGATACTGCTCTTGTGTTTGTATGATAAATATGTAGCTGGAGCCAGCTATAATATGGAAACAAGCAAAAATAGCAAGACTGGCTGGGAAATGAAGCCAGTGCGAAAGTGCTACAAACTTTAATTCCTCGAGTGGCCACTTGAGGCTGGCTGCAGAAGTGAGTCAATCTCCATAAGTCCCCATATTAAAATGACCAACTTCACAGCAGAAATAAACATGTTTACAGCCTGGTACAAAAAAACTGTTTTGGTCTCTATAGCTAATTTCCTCGTCCATGACAACCTTGAGGGGGTTGAACTCATCCACTTAAAGTTGCGCATAATCAACAGTGTCGCTGCTTTGATTGACAGGTAAGTGCCGTTACAGATGGTTTATGTAACGACCATCTGTAACATTAATGCACCTAGGCATCATTCACCCCTCCTCAGATCCACCGATGCTCCATGTCTTTGCAGATATTTAGATTAGCTGGGAAGCGGAAGAAGCAGTAGATCCAACATAGCAGCAGCCAGCACCACTGGCATATTGTTTCAGGTGATATCACTCATGTCCATTCTTTATACTGTCATTGGTCCAAAGGTAACAAAACTGTCAACCAGCACTTCTAAACTAATTAGTCACTAATTGTCTGGCAACTGTGGTCAGGGCCGGTCTTAGCTATGGGCAATGTGGGCGGCCGCCCAGGGCGCAGTCTCCATGGGGGGCGCACGAGCCCCCGAAAAAGAAAAAAACCTCGCAAATGTTCGATACCGCTCAATAAGTTAGTGGAGCGGGCGCCCCGGGAGCGGGGCGTTGACAAGGCAGAGGGGGGCGGCGGACAGACTGATGGGGGCGCACGGCGCATCCAGGGGCGCACGGGTGGCCGTGAGGGCGCACGAGAAAATGTTCGCCTTGGGGCGCAAATGGGGCCAGGACCAGCGCTGCTCCAGGTACATATTTACCATACAGGGGTAAGAGTCAGTCTAACTCAGCAAGAAAGCAAAAAAGCACATTTCCCAAAATGTCAGACTGTTCCCTGAACTTTCCAAACGCATTGTCCTTCCAAGAAGATAGATACGGGTCCAAAATGGCCATATTTTCTCTTCCAACATCCTGGCAGGAAGTAAATCATGTGCATGTGTCCTGCCAAATAATGTAGCTTCTGATGCATACGGTCTGATATCAAACGACCATATGCGTTTCAAAGAAAGTCCCACGATGAAAGAGAAGCCTGAGAACGGACAGATTTTGGCAGCCTCTTCCAAATGATTGTCTGCATAGCGGGGGAGCGTTGCACGGTTAAACGGCTACTAAACGCATCCTCTGCCTTTGTAATTTGAGATAATGGCTTTGACATTTCAATGTCGGACCCACTGCGAGCCACAGCGAGCAGGCCTCCTGAAAAGCAGGGCAGAAAAGTTGGAACAGCGATGCTGCTGAATCTGTAATCTCTCATCCCATTACTCCTTCTGTTCCAGGGAGGAAGAGAAAAAGGGGACATTCAGCATTTATGTATATATCTGGTTCTAGTACATTTAGCTTAAAATGAAGGCCCCCTGGATATCAGTGAGGTGTGGCAGGGATGGAGGATGCCTATAGAGGTTGCAAAAACTGACAACAGACTAGTTTAAGTTTTAAAATCACTGAAAGTCAATTATTACTTATGAAACAGAGTGCTCCCTGCAGAGTTCAGACATTCTCTCAGATAATGATGAATAAACCGAGTACTAAACACCAAGCATCTGGCTCAAAGCTTTTTTTAAGTAACCTAAAATTGTATTCAAGAAAGGGCATGAAATTGCCGCCCCCCCCCCTACTGTGCCTTCAGATGGATTTGAATAAACAATAATAGAGGAACAGCTGATGTATTTGCTGCTCCATTCCCTGTGCTAAGATTCAACTCGGGCTATAAAAGCACATTTATTTCCCCAAATAAATTGCAGGCAAGCGTCAGGCACATCACTTTGCCTGTATTAGGAGGTAACGCCCCATGACAGGCTGTAATTACCCACAGACGGGAGTCTCAGCTGTAGAGAAGCAGGAGCACAGAAAGGCAGGAGAGAATTGGTGTGTGTGGTTGTATCTACGCATATGTGTGTGTTGATGTGTGTGTGTGTGTTTGAGAGCAAGTAAGGCGGGCTCTGACTCAGCATATCCACACGGGCCTCAGAGGCGGCTGGCTCTTTTATTACCTAATCCAGTTTAGGAGATGAATCCGGACCGTAATCTAATATTCTCATAAATGATCCCACCATATACACAAGTCCCTGACTTTAGCTATAACCGCAGCTTGCAGGCTACAGCAATGAAAAGAACGCCCACACGACGCAGCATTTATACTTGTCTCTTTTTCACTAATTGCCACTGTGAATACTCAGCTTATTGCTCATACCTGCCTAATGGTTTTGATATACACGGCACCCGAAACAGCAAGTCACGAGCGAGTGAAAGGTTGCTCTGGTTTGTGCCGTTTTTTCCCCCCCTTCGCTCTCCTCGTTGCATGTTATGGATGAAAGCTGATATGAAATGGTGTTTCTAATGTCAGCTTTCATCTCACCAAGGTCTCCCCAAGCCTAATAGTACCCTTCAGGCCCCAACTTCAGCTCTCTGAGACCAGCGAAATACCCAGCAGCGCCTTTGGACACCATGTCCAGCCAGGCACTGCGACTAACTGAGGTGAAAGCTCAGTGAGCAAATCCCTCAGAGATACTGTGTCATGTATTGTTTCATTTTCCCTTTACACCCTTTCTCATTTTAGTTTTTCCACAGAGCGGAGTCTGTATTTGTTCAGCGTCTGTAAAGCCAAAGACCCGGCCATTTAAAATCAAACTTGTATGTATCTCATATGTATGGTTTTATTATCCAAGTTTAATGTTGACACTTTCAGGCATAACTCAAAGAGAGGCACGTGCAAAAAATGCCACTTCACCTGTTGGAAACATCACAGTGAAACATTAACTTTAAGGCAGCAATCCACTCCAGAGTTTAAAGAGATCCAACACCGCAAATAAAGTGGGAAATAAAGGATGGTCAATATGAGTTCCTAAGGTCAGTGCAGTAAGAAAAAAAGAAGAAAAAAAGCATTGGGAGCTTCTTGATTTGTCTTTTTGCATGCTAAGTCACTGTTTCACAGCATGGCGAGGTCAACAGCGAGCAAATTAATTTGTCTAAATAAACAGCACGAGGCCTTAACTTCAAACAGCTTGAAAGTGACGAGAAAAAGATCCGACAGCAAAGAGCAACAGGTTGGCATCTTGGTTGGACCGTCCGTTACCCAAAAGGTCACCGAGTTCATCCCCAACGCGACGTCAAGGCTTGAGGAAGACGCTCCCTGCTTACACAGTTTAAGTAAACGGCATGAGCTAAATCCTCTGAATATAAATAAGAGGCAACGTAAGGGTATATACATACATTTACATATAAGGAATAAGGCATTCAAGGTGACCCCCAATCCATTTTCAAGGCACCGTGTGGATGAAAAAAATTACATGTAAAAAAAAAAAAAACACATCAAAAGAAATAATTATCGTAATGGTAAATGACAGTCCCGAAAAAATTAAAAAACGCATACAGAAATACACAATTATTATTTTTCTTGTACCTCATAAATAAACCATAATTACATACTTAATAAGGTTTTATCCAATTTTTTTGGAGATCACCATTAAAAGCACATAAGAGGTTCTTTTATTTGGCTTTTCACTCCCTTAAACAGGGTTGCTTTTTATAAAATTGAACCGATTTTGCTCTAAAATTACCCCCAAACAACGTCTCTGTGTGATGGCAATTAAACGTTATTCAAAAATACATTTGAAGGAGCCGAACAACCTTTCGAAAAGAAGGCCATATTTTACTCCGCCCTTGTTCTCACTCTGCCCAGCTTCACCTCATTTCTAAGAGTGCACCAGTTTAATGCCCTGCCCCGTGTCCAGAACAGCCGGTGGAAACCATGCGAGCTTACACCTCCTGAAGCAGCGCAGACAGACGCTACATAACCAGAACAGGTTGAGGCCGCAGCACCAGTTGGAGAGGTGCACCATGGGATATGTAGCCTTAGGGAAGTGTGTCTTCCAGTGCTTGGCCACGTCGCTTCCGGTGGGAAGGTGAAGCGTGTAGTCGCTCCAGCGTTTGGACACGCCGTAGATGGCCGTCATTGTCCTCCCCTTTTCGGACCACTGGGTGTCGCTGTCTGGGTTGCAGTTGAACTCCACCCACTCGGAGGTGAAGTCCCCGAGGAACGGGATGTCTCCGGCCTCTGGGTCCACCCTTGTTGTGGACAGCTCGGCCCCCTGCACGGCTATGTAGACGCCCTCCATCCTGCGCACCTCCTTCACCCAGGGGAGGGAGTTTTCGGTATCCAGGACGATGATGAGACGGGAGCAGTGGCCGGCATTCTTCTCCTTCCATAACTCCAGCAGCTGGGCCAGGTGGAGGCTCTCACCTCCTGCAGCAGATGATAGTGGGATGAAAAGAGAAAGAAAAGGGAGAGAGTGATGAATAAGATCTCTTTGTTTTGGCGATTAAAGGGCTTTTTGAGCTACGTGCGTCAGATTTATTTGCATTTTCATGTTTGGAGCCAAAACTCTGCTATGGGTGTATCAGTGTTGTGTTCAAGGACATTTCAGCATGACATGCGGCCGCTGATGGACACTGTGGCTTTTCAGGGATCAAACCTGTCAACCTTCACTTGAGGGACTGTCTGTCTGTCTGTCTAAGCGCTGTCATCACAACCACATAAATTGCACAAAGATGTCATTTTCCAGATGGCACATCCAAAGTGCAAAGATCAGAGCTGTGGAGCCTGTGCTAGGTAACTAAATAAGAGCTCGAGGAGAAGAATGACTGCTGGTGCTGGCTGCGGAGCAACGGCATCAAGGACTGATTTCTGTTTGGATTTAGAGACGCTGCTGTTGCGATACTAAAGCAACAGATCAGCAGAGCTAAAAACCTGTCTTGAAATCAGTGACTGTTCCCAATTTGGATTTCAAATGTGTACAATTATCCACTGAACCCCAACTGAACCTGTCCCTTCATGTTAGTGACACGGGAAAGTGATTATCTTTTCAATGTGTTTTTGTTTTTTTTCCTCGTTTGCAGCAGCACGCAGAGATAATGTGTCATGTAAGAAGAGCCGGAGCTGACACGGTGTTAACCCGCTGCGATTCTCATTTCTGTTGAGGGAACGCCTGTGTCACAGCGGGCTGTCTGCAAATTTCACAAAATCTTCTCGACTGGAAAAAAAAAACAAAAAAACAAGCAGCTGGGCCGCGTCCTTCACGAGTATCTGAACTCTTTCGCTAACTTGTCTGATCTGTGCAAATTGGACTCTGATTGGCCGAGAGGAAGGGAAATGAAAAGAACAGACATCAGACTAAAATGCAAATTGAGTTTGCAGAGAGAATGCAATATCTACATTATGGCATCTCACACAACAGCTTAGGGCCGCAGCTATCGATTCTTTTTGAAGTCGAGTATTCTACCGAATATTTCAGCGATTAATCGAGTAATTGCATAATGTGTGACAGAAACGACAGGTTTGAACAACTGATCCCGAACTTTGGACATCTTTTGCCTTTTGTGGACAGTCTCTTCGCTCTCTTCCATAGCGCCAACTTTTTGACTCAGAGTCGCGTGCGTCATTGTTTACAGTCCATGGAGAACACGATCCCCAAAGGGGGAACACAGAGACTATCCAGCTGGATTCACGGACTGAACCCTGATAAATTACCTGTGTGTGTGTTCTCCCTTTGTTTATTTATGTACTTTGTTTGCTCTACAAGGAACATAGTGACATCTAATAATTAATAGTAATAATCAAACCACCAAACACAGTGGTTCCCAACCTTTTGTCTTTGATGTACCTCAACAGCCCATCATGTGAACTGTTAATCTATTACTTTTATCCATCCACCACTAACCTGATAATTTATTACCTTAGGCTCGTTACTATTTAAACTTCTCTGCTCGCTCGCTACTTTTCTCCAAATGTAATGTTCAGGCATTGCAGCTGCCTCAATATGTGACAGGGTTCCCACACCTGCTTAAATATCAAATTCCCTAAATCCGAGGACCTAACACAACGCAGTTTGTGGCAAGATCAAGGTTAATTACCGTTCTAACACTGAGAATTTTTAGAATGAGAACTAGCAGGCTTTGCCGAAGCTCGCAGGCAGCAATTAAAAAGAGAGAGAGAGAGGCTCCAAGGTGTGAACGCGTCGCAACTGTGCCGTGTTACAGTGACAGTACACTATGTGGTCTCTTGTCTTCTGTAGCGCAGCGCTTTCAATGACCTATGTCTATTTGTGTCTATTTTCAAAAGTTTTCAAGGACTACACCTGGTTGGGAATCTCTGTAATAATACTAGGTCTACTAGAAATGTATCTGCAGAGTCTTTGTCAAAGTCTTTTGGATGGTGCGTGGTTGTCTGTGTTGTATTTTATTTATTATCTCATCTCACAGTATGTATGCACTTTAATTTAAAAGCACACCAAGGTTACCTGCAATGAAATATGTTTGTTGTGCCTGAAATGGTACATAGTGGTATTGCGGTACATGAAGTGTCAGACTAGTAATTTCCATATTTATTCAGCTAAATTCAATGATTAAATAAAATAGGTCACGAATAAAAAAAAACATATGCAGCTCTCACCAGCCAGAGCCCAGGATCCGGTGCCTTTGTGCGTGTGCCCACTGTAGAAAATGAGAAAGGTGTCATGGCGGGGTCCGTCATCCGTTCGTAGCTCCAGAAAGTTGCGCAGCTTCGTCAGCAAGGCCTCCAACGTGACGCCGCTGGTGGAGTAGTCGCAGCCGAACGTCTGGATCATGTGGTGGGAGAAGAGGCGCTGCACGTTGTTCAGCATGCCCGTCGAGCGCAGGTTCAGCTGTTGCACCTGCTCGGGTGGGAGCAGAGTGGGCTGGCCATCAGCGCTGGACGGAAAAGAGAGAGAGACGAGAGGATGTATGAAGAACTTCTACTCCGAGGGAGACTTGAGTTAGGTGGCTTGTCAGAGGTGGAGGTGGATGAGAGATGGGGGGCACGAGCAGACAAGAGACGAATGAGTGAGAAGTTGATATTTTCACACATAGCAGGGTGGAGTAGCTGCGATGACAGGAGATAGGGAGGGAAAGGGACATGGAAGGAGTGCTGAGTGGTGGATCGCTGCTGAAAGAAATGACATTAGCCTCGGGGATGTAAAGGAAGTCAAGAATAAAAGGATTTTTTATTTTTTTTTTAAATGGAAAGAAAGGTGGCTATAGAGAGGAGAATTGCGCGGGGTGACGAAATGAGAGTGAGAAGTGAGGTTAAAGATAGCTGAGGGCCAAGTGATTTTTAGAAACGTGTGTGTGTGGACGCATGCGGCACAAAGGCCTGCCTGATGATAACAGTGAGTGATAACATAAGAGGGCACGCACACACACGCGCACGCATAAAGTCAAGGCTAAAAGCTATTCAGCGCGGCCATACATTCTCTATCTATCTCCGGACTTGATGTAATTCACGGCCAAGCGGACGGCACAGTCATATTTCACTCTTATAGACGTCTGTGTCACTCTGCGATTATATTATACGCCGTCCCCTTCAACCTCACCTTGACAAGAACAGGTGAGAGTTTCTTTTTGTTGAGCTGGTTTCCGGTTTAGAGAATTCAGTGCGCACTTTTTTTTCATGTTTTCAGCCCGCTATAAAGATATACTACGTTAGTTGACGTGTGCGCGGCTCGGCAAGCACACCGTTCACCTAAAACCCATCTGATCTTTTCAGATGTCGCTCTTCTCCTTCACTATTCCTCTCCTTGCTTTGCCATTTGTCCCTCTTTCTTCCCTCCCCATTTTTACCACCACCCTCTCTCACTGTTTACAACCTCGGTCCTCTCCCTCTGTGTTTTTCTTCCCCTCGTCGTCTCAGCAGCCTCCCCGTGTTTTACCCTCACCCCTCATCTCTCTCATCTCCCCCGTGGGGCTTCTTGTCATTGTGAAAACATGATCTGCAGCCATCAAACAGCCGATTATACACCGCTGCATTCTCATCATGCTCTCGGTCCCCCCCCCCCGTGGACTGTGCACATGCGGCCTCGCATACAGAGTGTCCACAGTTCCAGCAGGACATGCAGGGCCTGCATTCAAAATCACCTGGAGGGTTAAAGACGCGTGAGGCTGGCATCCCCCTCTGAATGCTATCAGCTAAAAGGTTGATTAGACAGAGAGCGATCAGAAATATATACAGCCAGCTAGAAATCAGGCATCATCAAAACTATTTCGAAAAACGCTTGGCTGACTGAGAGGGCACCGGGAGAGGCAGCGGCGGCTAATGGCTAACAGCCGAGCAACTTAGTATGCTGCGGAGAGAGGGCAGGGATGATCCCTTAAGGGCCCGAACATTAGCGGCATGTTTATGCATAGTTACTGGCCTATTTATCCAGTTTTGTGGTAACTGAGGAGGGAGTTGGAATGAGTGATCATATTTATCAGCGCACGGGATGCCAAGAAAGGCTTCGACGTCGGGGGCAAAGCAGGTCCAGCGCGCGAACGTGGCGTTGTGAGATGATCGAGTGTTCCACAAAGTCACGCTTAGCTGGTAAGTAAATATCCGTCAATACAGTAGGAGTGTATGTACTAGTGCGCCGCTGGATTAATTGATGAGTCACTTTCGAGCAAAAACAGCAAATGTTTCTCCGGCTGCAGCTCGTTATTTGTGAGGATTTGGGGCTTTATGAAACTGTGACAGACACAGTTACACCGTAGCACTATTTTTTTGACATTTGAAGTGATTCACTGATAAACAATCAGATTTAATTGAGTCGGTTTAAAATAAATGTTATCCGCAGCCACAACTGGCAAATTACAACAATTCTGATAAATGTCAGACTTTTTTTTACTTCAAATATGAAGATTATTCAGCGTTTCTCTGTTGGTTTTTTGTTGGTTTTAGGACTTTTTTGGTTGATTTCTGCCTCGTTTAGACGGTAGAGAGAGGACAGAAAATGAGGGGAGAGAAATAAAGGATGGTGTTTAACATTTAGGTTTCTGAGCTGGACTCAGATTACATGGTGAGCCTCCTAAATCCCTGGACCAACCGACCATCCCTGATCGTCTTTGTTTTGTATCTTCAAAATCTTTGGGGTTTAGTTTTACTTTGACAAAACAAGCAATTTGAAGATTTAGAAGTGTAAGAAATTTTGGCTTGCAGCTAAAATAAGCAATTTAGGACATTTTATCGATTGAATGATTAATAAAAGGCCTGTGAGCCAGTTCAGACAGCCCATTTCAAGTTGCTGTTACACTTCTTTCACTGAATCACACATCTAACGCAGCCTTTTTTCAGACTTTTCTTTCAAAGCTGGAAACTTACGCAGCCTTTTTTCAGACTTTTCTTTCAAAGCTGGAAACTTTTCATCAGAATTAATGGAAATAAACAGGAATAAACCAGGAATTTACAAAATTGAAGGGAACAGGGAACTTAAATATAGTTGGGGAAATATATCTTGACTAAAACAACCAGATTTTATGCAAGTACACTGGAATATCTGCTATTCCTCAATCACATGCACATAGCACATTGCTTACTTAGTTTTGATGATATTATGGGGGAAATATGTTGCATGGTATTAATGTTTAACTTGCAAACAGCATTATTATTCATGCAGTAGATAGATAACTATAGCATTATTTCATTGACCATTTATGAGGCTATCTTATGATGATGCTAGCTTACCCTCAATTTCCGGTTAATTCCCATACATTTATATATATACTACTACTATACTAATACTATAATTTCCATGGAAAGTTTGAAATTTTCAAATATTTCCAAAATTCCCTAGCTTAATTTCTCATGGAAACTTTCCACCCCTTTGCAACCCTGCTGCATATTTTAGTTAAAGCGTGTATGCGCCTATATATATTCATGTGTCTTTATTACCTGCAGTAAGCAGTGGGTATGACCAGAGCGTAGCCAACGCAGGTTCCCCCCAGGCAGCTGCCCAGCTCGTGGAACAAGCCATGGGCCAGAGACTCCAAAGGCAGCACCACCAGCAGAGCGCTGAGAAAGAGACCGCTGGAGGGCTACAAAAGAAAAGAGAAAGAATCAGAGTCACTTTCATTCACCACTTGCAAGCTTGGACTGAAGCAATCAGAGCCGTATAATTGGCGGTGACACCTTGTAACACCAGTTAGAAGATATGGCGCTGACACAGTGTTATTATCACAAGACGAATCATGACAGGACCTAAGTGAACGGAGACACAACGCAGCGCACAACAGCAGACTAAACATACATCACAAGCAGAATAATTACTGCAGCGTACGAGCCTGTACTTTCTGGGTAGCCTCGAGTCAGTGGAATAAAACCATTATAATTTTATCATCTTGTCATCTACATCAAGTTTCCTTTCTTTCCGTCTTAATTTTTAAAAGTCACTACCCCACACACAAAACTGCTTTCCCGCACATGCACTAAATACACAGCGACATTAAGCAGATCTTGTGCTACAAAGCACCGTTAGGCTTTCAGTGTAATCAATTTCTTGAGTCATTGTGACGGTATAATGCAATGCAATTTAGCGTCCTCAAAAAGCCACTTTGATTTCATAGCACGGCGACGTATCCGAGAATGCAAATCAATACCTGCATGGTTAAGTGGAGCCACACTTGAGTTTGCGGAATATATTGAACTGCTTAGGGTACGCCTGAGTTGAAAAATGTGTTACACGCATTCACTTAACTTTTATGAAGTTGCATACCCCTTAAAAGTGTAACAATACATTATCCGGTGACTATATAGGAATATAAGGTTATAAGCAAAGGCAGCACAATGCAGTATAAAAAAAAGGAGCAGTGGTTCTCACAGATTGATAATTGATTTGCAGGAGCTGACCCCGAGCTGTGGGAGTAAGGGGATGCTCGTGAGCGGCTGCGTTCACGAGCTGACTTCCGATTAGGGAAGTCGATTCTATACAAGTGCACAAATTCTGCTTTTCTGTCAATCCACACTTCCAAAACGCATTTCCCTGAGAGGAAGATATAATACATACAATATAAATAATAATGTCTTTGAACCGGCAAGTTTACTTGGGTGGAGCTACCATCTGAATCCGATGAAACGCTGCGAGCTGTGGCCTTAAAACATTTGCATAAAGTTGAATCAACACCTCTCTGGATGTTCTCGGTTTCACAACGGCTGTGTTTATCGCTGAGGCTGCATGAGATTGCACCAACGTTGCTGTTATTCTCTGTGTGTGTGTGTGTGTGTGCGTGTGCATGAGAAAGAATGTAAATGTGAGCTATTGACCACATATTACTGCAGTCCAACAGTGCAGGCAAATAAAAAAAAAGCTGTAAAACACACAAGAAGAGGCCTAAACGCTAACTTCCTGATACGTGACTCCAGACAGCTCCCGCTTTTCTCTCTGACATCAACAATGTGCACATCTCAAATTAGGACTCAGGCCCGTGAGACTCTTACAGGGTAAACGTCTAATAAGGCTAAATAAGTTATTGCTGCTCTTTATGCGAGTAGATAGGGATATTAAAGTGCTAATTAAATTGGTTCCGCATGAGAGCATAAGTGCCTCAGCTTTGGGAAGCGGCTGCTAACGACACACCGCCACAAGCATCTCTCTCCAGAGTTTGGAACAAGGGTGTGTCTGATGTTTATAGACGCCTTGTCTTGAAACTAAATGTGCTCCGAGAGGAAGCAAGTTTTGGGGGGGGTTTTCCGTGAAAGTGTTAAAGACTCTGACCTGATTAACGCACCCAAGAGGTGTCTCGGCAATACGACAAGGTAATAATGCTGCTTGTGTCTCCTACCTGCCAGGACACAGCTCCCAGTATGACCGTCGACAGGATACTGAAGAACACGAGGCGTTCTGAGATGAGGCAGAAGTGTCGGATGCCCCTGGAGGCCATGACTTGGTTGAGACTCCGGCTACTGGATCTCTGGGCCCGCCAGGCCTTCTGACAGTCACTCAACTTGGTGTGGAAGCCCCATATTGTGATCAGCAGAATTATGTGGCAGATGGACCAGAAAAGGCCAAAGAGGCAGAAACCTGGGATCACCAGATACCAAAGCTCCAAGTGGCCAAGCTACGGAAGGCAAAGGAATGGTTAGACACAGCCGCAAATTATGTAACTAAATGCTTTGTAAGGGTTACGAATTGTAAGAATTGACTGAGTTTGACATGTAACAGAAATATCAATTTTACTGAGTCTACCTTTAAGGCGGCAAGGACAAAGAAGCCCAGCTCAATCAGACTCAGAGGCAGCAGGGACAGCCTCCTCCACACCTTCCCCATGGAGAGCACCGGTATCCAGCGCTCGCTGGAGCCCAGCCCACTGAAGTAGATGTCCAACACGGGCTCGCACAGCAGCCTGCCCAGGTAGCAGCCTAAGGCGTAAGGGTTGGCTGTTATTCCTAAAGCCTGGAAAAACACCAGAGAGGTAACCAAGGCAAAACTTGCCAGGTTAGGCAAAGCCAGGAGGGATTTCATCCTCAGGTCCACAATGAGAGCCCCCAGGGCCACCACCAAGCCTATTATGGCTATTGACTTGTGGAGAAGCATGGTAGTGCTGGCAATGCCGAATCCAAGGAGCTCCAGCAGCTCAGCCGACGTCAGCAAGGTGGGTTTGTAACGAACGGAGCTGCATATCCGCTCCGTCGCAGCCCACACCGCTTTCATGATCACGCTGGCCAACAGCAGATAGTTGGTGACCAGTTCCTTGACATTCAAATCCAAGGCGGGGCTGTTGAGGAAGCACAGAAGGCCGAGCAGAAAGCCGAACCACAGGTGGAACAAGCTGAGGCTGGCTTTCTCCATGGCGAAGTAGTAATGGAGGATGCTGGCTATGCCCAGGACGAAGAGGCCCAGGATGAAGATGACGAGGATCATGGGCTCGCTCGTCACCTCCCAGCGTACGTACATGCCGACGCACACGGCGACCAGGAGGTTGACGCTGGACAGGTAACCAAGGCAACGCACCGATGTGAACATGTCCACCTCTTTGGGTCCTTCCACCGTCAGCCCCTCTTCCTCTTCCTCGTCCCGAGCCATGGTTTGACTTTGAAACAAGACGACGCCTCTTTGGTCACATACTCCAAAATCAACCCCTGTGAAGAAAAAAGCAGTGTTACTTAATAAATATCAACCTGTATCAACAATATAACTCACTTATTTAGTTTAATTAACGCTGGTGGGAGCTTCTCTAACCGGTTTTACCGCCATAACTCATCCCTAACCTGAACAAATGGCTTCACAGAGGGGTGCTATGGCAACAGTATGATTATTAATAATAATAACATGCTCACACGGCGGATAAACAGTCGGAATAAACGCGTCAGACAGCTCGGAAACATGTCAACAAAGAGTAACCTCGGCCCTTCAGCCTGTGACGATGTGGCAGGAGTTGTGCTAACTCACATAGCCTCCCCGCAGACTTTCCCTCTCTTCCCGCTCGGATAACTCGTCGAGTCCCGCTTTAAAGCTGTCTGACCGACAGTCAAAAGATCAAGCGAGCGACCCTTACGCAGACGTCAGAGTGAGCGGGGTTTAAAAAGTTGACAGCGGGATGTTTTTATCGTCAAAATGTCGCTTACATGGTTTTTGTTTGGATGACAGCAGCGAACGCTTCCTGGATTTGTACGGCATCTCACAAGGGTCAATAGAGTCAAACGTTCGCTTTTTTTTCAGGCTGGGATATGTGGCAGCAAACACACAACCGGAAATGTAAGAAGAAAACATGAAATGTCTTGTTACTGTTGTATGAAACAGCACCGTACTCTCAAAAGAAATATTTTGGCTATTGTGCATTTCAATTACACAGAAAATTTCCATCCATTTCAATGACATAGGTTTAATATAGATGAACTAATAAACTTAATGTGAATCAAGTGATACGATTTATGTAATAGTGCTAATAAGGAACCAGTTTTATGCATTCAGTATTAGTAAAGTCAAAACTCAACCTGCATCTCATAACTCACGTATTTAGTTTAATTAACGCTGGTGTGAGCTTCTCTAACCGGTTTTACCGCCATAACTCATCCCTAACCTGAACAAATGGCTTCACAGAGGGGTGCTATAGCAACAGTAGATTATAATAATTAATAACATGCTCACCACGGCAGATAAACAGTCGATATAAACGCGTCAGACAGCTCGGAAACATGTCAACAAACAGTAACCTCGGCCCTTCAGCCTGTGACGATGTGGCAGGAGTTGTGCTAACTCACATAGCCTCCCCGCAGACTTTCCCCTCTTCCCGCTCGGATAACTCGTCGAGTCCCGCTTTAAATCGTCTGACCGACAGTGAAAAGATGAAGCGAGCGACCCTTACGCAGACGTCAGAGTGAGCGGGGTTTAAAAAGTTCACAGCGGGTGTTTTTTATCGTCAAAATGTCGCTTACATGGTTTTTGTTTGGGTGACAGCAGCGAACGCTTCCTGGATTTGTACGGCATCTCACAAGGGTCAATAGAGTCAAACGTTCCTTTTTTTTTCAGGCTGGGACATG